>NC_045596.1:151237998-151480498 GCF_009762305.2 Zalophus californianus
AAACACATCAAGGCCAGATCAAGAGAGAGCAAGGAAGTGGGAGATGAGGGTGAAAAGTAGAACTGAGGATCAAGAGAAGGTGGGAGGTGGACCCCGGCAGGGAGAGGACTGTGAGCTGAGAGCAGGGCCTGGCTCAGTGCCCAGCTTTGACGCTGACCATCCTCAAGGTCTAGAGGAAGCCGCCTTCCCTCCCTGGCTGACCACTTCCTGGGCTATAAAAGGGGTAAGTTGGCCTGTACTATCCCTTCTCACATTCACAATTCAGGCAGGTGTGGGAGGTATAAGCACCATTTGATGTGTCGGGACACCCTGGCATCCAGGCTGCTGAAATTTAAGAGGACAGCAGACAGACGTCTGTCCAGTGAGCTTTGGCCAGTCCAGACGGTGCACCTTCAATCCCCCCTCCCTGGTTGCAAAGGTCTCAGATCAACTGTTGTCATCACACAGAAAGATCCATGCTCACAGTCTCCCTCCCTTCACGGAGGCGAACCTTCTGCTACAAAGCTGACAGGGCAGGCTAGGATTCACCGAACCACCTTATCTTGTTTCCTGAGCACTCCATGTTCATGCAGTGAGTCCTTTTAATTCTGAAAGTCTGAAAACGAAACCTAAAACACAAACTTTTAGAAATGTAGAGAGATGTTTCAGACATTTCTATAGATCAGAAAATGTTTGCTGCATGAATAGCGCTGTGGTGAAACTAGGCCAGCAACCCAAGTCCTCAGTAAGTGGAACACAGTATTTTAAAGACATCACCATCTTCCTACTTGCTATTCTCTCACTTTCTTTCACGTGGGACAAATGAAGCCATGAACAAATAAGGCCATGGAGCCGTCTTCTTGGACTCAAGGGCAGGGCAGGCTGGGACAGTGGGTGGCAGACGTGTTAGGTGCGGTCACAGTTGAAGGAGACTGGGCCTCTAAGCATGGCTAGCCAGAGGTCAGACGCGTGACCGTGAGAACTCACCCACCTCTTCTGACCTCAGCGTCCTCACCTGTGTACGTGATCTCTAGCGAACCCTGCTGTACTCGTTGGATTTACTATTAGTAAAATACCCACGGACTTATCAACAAGTGATGAGAAGCATTTTAATAGTATTCTAATTGAAGATCTGAGTTTGGTTTCATTACCCAGAATGCCACAGATATCTATAATTGCCTGTGGGTCCAAGGCAGTGCCTAAGATGCCCCATACACCACAGTGCCTTCCCCCAGACGGGGCCAATCTCCAGAATTACGCCCATCTTCTGATGAAGAAACTAGAACTTCAGATGCCAAGAGCGAAAGGCGAGCTACGTGTCAGAGCAGGACTGGAATCCAGGTTTCCAGCCACAACAATGAGGGATAAACCTGTTTTCCAACTGGGTTAAGTTGTCTGATTTAAAGGTTTCAGGGGGAAATAAAAGCCGATGCAAAATTAGGTTAAAATTTTCTAAAAAGTATTATTCCTATGGAGTCAAAATATAAGTAAATTCAAGAACTACTTCCCTCTGCTTTTGCTTTTTGAAGTCCCACAACATACAACACGAGCTACATTTGAGAATGAGTAGGATTCGCCTTCAAAGACTCAGAGCACAATACCCCATTACTGTTTTTAAAATGTAATTTTATATCCTTCATTTCTTCATCTTTCAAATGGAGTTAATGTATGTCCACACCTCTTGAAAGCTTCAAGTCAGGTGATACATACAAAAACGACGACCATAATTCACCAAACAATTGGAGGGTGTCATTTTGTTGTTGTAACTATGACTTCGCCTTGATAAATATCTAAAAAGTTTCCCAAATCATCATGTGACAATGGTCAGATGCATAATGATATGATCGAACTAGAAGTTTTCATTTTGCTTCCTACCGTGCCCTCCGTGCTCACAGGGATGCCCCTGGCTTCATGAGTGCGTGGGAAAAGTGAGCAGGAGCTGAGCCGTGAGACCCTAAGGGCAAAGAACCCCGATGGATGAGGCTGATCAGAGCTGACAGCTAACCAGACCAGTCTGGCTGGTCGACTTTCCTTGAGGAGCCCATTAACCAGATCATTGCCATGCCCCCGATTTTGCACCAGGAAACAGAAGGCTGCCAACACGTGACCACACAAGGACCCCCCCCCCCCGCCTCCACTTCACTTGGGACGTGCTCACTCCACAGAGATGCCTGTGTTTCCTCACAGCAAGACCCCATGTGGAACACGACCCTAAACACAGGGGCACAAGCAGTTTCCAACGTAGACCAAGAAATTCTGAAAGTAGCCCAGCCAGGAACGGCAGAATTATATAGAGAGAGTCCATCTAAGCAGAGGACACAGCGGAGGTGGTAACTGAGCTTGGCCTGCAGCGTGAGCAAGCCCTGGGAGCAGGCAAGGGACAGTCAGAACACTGAACCTGCCTGGCTTGAGCTGAGATGAACACACAGGGCTACGCTGTAAATGACCTTGAATTTCAGGCAAAAGGGGCTGGTTGGCAGCAATGGGAATCAGTTAGGTCTTCTGAAAAAAGACTTCTGGGAGAAAAAAAAAAAAAGTCTTCTGAAAAAAGAAGCGCCAGGATGCAGAGGAAGGTTAATCCAGCAGCTGAGCCAGATGGCTGGGGAGGACACAGGCAGGCAGAAGAGGGAGAACAGCGCGTACTCCAACCCAACCCAGGTGGTGGCAGGAAGAGAAAAGGCACATTAAGAAGCAAATCTGTCAGGGGCTCTTGTACCCCGCTCCCACCCCCCATTTTTTTAAAAGAGGATACGGTGACTACTGAAGTAGTAAGAAGAAAAGTTGCAACTAGATAGGAAAATAGAAACATTGATACATTAATTCCAGGGGTTTTTAGAGTCTAACTGCTGCTTTAAAAAAATTGCAAATGGAACTGAATACACTTTTTAACCCCTCACACTATAATTATACTGCCTTCTCTCACGGGGCCTCAAAAATAACCTAAAATACCTCTGATACAAGTACATCGCTCCCTGATTCAGAAGACTACTGCAGTGGTTCTCAAGCCTGGCTACACACTGAGAATCACCTGTAGAACTTTAAAAACTACGAACCCCAGGGTCCTTTCTCAGAGAAACACTACCTGGATTGTGTGGGGTGGGGCCCAGGCCATTCTGACAGACGGCCAGCGATCTGAACCAGCGCTCTAGGTCAGTGATTCTCCACTGGAGACAAGTGCCCCCTGGGAGATATCTGATAATGTCTGGGGACATTTTTGGTTGACATAACTGGGGCAGGGTGGTGGTGGTGGTGGCAAATGAGCTACTGGCATCTAGCGGGGTAGGTCAGGGAAGCTGCTCGACATCCTACAATGCACAGGACAGCCCCCACCTCCCCCAAAACAGAGAATTACCTGGCCCCAAATGCCAGTTGTTGAGAAATCCTGCTCTCCTTAAATATGGTGTTGGAGGTTGTGTTGTGTATGCCATTTGGAGCTTGATGGAGTGGAAAGAAGCCAAGATTTGAACACTGAGCCAGTTTCTTTCACCTCTTGAAGGCTCTGTTTTATCATCAGAAAAGTGGGAGATACACTCTCTCCTAGCTCACAGGGTGTTTTGAAGCCAATGTGACAAACTACTGATGTATTTGCTCTGCTTTACCTTCCCTCTTACCCTGATAGAGCTTTCAGATAGAGATTTTCGGATGTCTATAATGTTGCATGGGCTTGGGGGGTGGAATCTAATGAGCACTCACATGTAGCAGTGCTCGGAGCATCCTCTAGCCTGGCTGCTTGGTGTGGTCAGCTAGGCAGAGCACAGCAGATGCTAGAAATGCAGCAGCTCAGGCATTCACAGCTGCCCCCACCCCCAGACCTGCTGAATTAGAACCTGTATTTTTTTTTAAGATTTTATTTATTTATTTGACAAAGAGAGACACAGCGAGAGAAGGAACACAAGCAGGGGGAGTGGGAGAGGGAGAAGCAGGCTTCCTGCCGAGCAGGGAGCCCGATGCGGGGCTCGATCCCAGGACACTGGGATCATGACCTGAGCTGAAGGCAGACTCTTAACTGACTGAGCCACCCAGGCACCCCAGAACCTGTATTTTAACAAGTCTCCAGGTGATTCACATGTACATTAACATTTTGACAGGCATTGCTCCACCAGCTGCAGGTCAGCCTATGGCACCATTTTTCTGCTGACTCTGAAGGCTTTTTTTAAAAAAATAATAAACTCTAAAGAGTCTCCTCAGAGGGTTAGCATTGCATTCTCCTCTGGAGAAGGGCTCTAACACTGTTGAGAGATCTAAAGCCAAATGCACTCACTGCATATTTTTGCAAATAAAACCATGTGTGTGTGTCCAATTAGACCAATGGTTTTCAAAGTGTGATCCCAGGATCATCAGCAACATCTGGGAACTTGTTAGACATACAAATTTTGGGGTGTGGGCCCCAGTCCAACTCAAGGTGGGTCCTCACCATTTAACCTAGTGTGATTTGATAAGCCCTCCTGGTGCCTGTAACCCACGTTGAAGTTTGCAAACCACCAGGGCAGCCTATAGCCCCTATGAACATGGATACAAATGTTCACAGATGTGCATGTTCACAGCCTTTGATCCAGAGTGGTTGTCACTTTTGAGACTATCCTAAGGAAAGAACTGTTTCTCTGCTGTTGGGCAGTTCTGTCAGTAACGTTCTAATGAACATAACGAACATCATCCTACAACAATCTCTTCCTTCCTGCCTCAAGCATCTCTATTTTACCCCCACCGCCTCTTTAGCTGCCTTCCACTTCTTCCTAAAGTTGAATCAGAGAAAAGTAATTGGTGCAAAAATAACATGAGGCAACGGAAAAGTCTGGAATCAGACAGGCCTAGATTGTCTCTCGCTCTTAGCTACAAAACTTGGGGGAGTTACGTCACCTCTGAGCTCCACCTTTGCCATTTGCAAACTGGAGATGATAATACTTTACCTCATAGAACCACAGGAGAATTGAAGGAGATGCAGTATATATTCGTTTCTCATTACTTGTAATGAGGAGGCAACAATACTGACACATACACTTGAATGGCAGCTATGTTCTGAAATTTTAAGAGGAATTGGCAGAAGACTGTCCCTCCATCACCACCCTCCCTAAAATACCCATGGATGGAGCCACTAAGGAAAGGGTTATGATGAAGGGAGGGACACTGTTTCCAGAAAGCCACCCCTTCCTCTCCTGGTCTCCATGAGAGATTATTGTCCTCCTCTGTCACTATTTACTCTTATCACCTTTGCAAGCTCCTCTTTTTTTGCTCTCTCCACAACTGTTGATGTTCTGTCCTTTACCTGATTTTATAGAACACCTCCTCTGGGGTGAGCAATAACATGCACAAGTCACTCCCTTGGCTACAGAAACCATTTAACCAATCTTTAAATGTTAACAACTCCTACCTTTGAATCTCCTTCACTGCACCCCCAGCCTCAGACCTTTATTTCACTGATTTCTGGAAATCTCCACCTGGATTGTCCAAGGAGGACCTCAGATACCACAGAGCCCACAACAAACACAGTCACTCTCTCTGAGAGCCAGCACACCCAATCTCCTGACAAGAGAATACTCTTTTAAAATTGCAGACCTGAGCTCATGCCCCTGCCCCACCCCACTCCAGTCATAAATCGAATCTGTGTGGTCACGTTTCCCACCTCCCTTCTGCCCCACACCTGGCACCCCTTCCACCTGCACTGTGGCCCTCCCCAACTGTTCTGACAGCTTTCTCCTTGAGCAAATGCGATTCAGGCTCCTCTGAACTCCTCTCAACGGGGCCTGACTTTTGGACTTCTGAGTTCACCTCTATCCAATTTTAGCAAGAATCATGCTAACTCAGTTTAACTGCAACCCCCCTTCCCCCAAATATCTGGTCACCCTTGATAACTGACGGTATTCCTCATCCCCCACCACCCTGGAGGGCATGATCACCCTGGGCTGCCTTCAGCAAGCATCCTGTTGAATGTGTTTACCCCTGGTGTTCCCTCTTAGTCATTTTCCATCCACTGACCCCCCACCTGGCTCCTCAGCTATAAGTTCCCACTTTTCCCTGTTGTATTCAGAGTTGAGCCCTATCTCTCTCGAAAACTGCATAGCAGCCACCCTTGAATAAACTCTTCCTTACTGTCTTTAACAAGTGTCATGAATAATTTTATTTTTCAACATTTCCCCAAATAGGACTCAACTGTGAGTCCTACCTAAACCAGTAGTAATCAATCCTGGTTGCATCCTGGAAATATCTGGAGGTTTCTTAAAAATAATAATAATAAAAAAAAAAGTCTGCTTATGTCTTAGGTCCCACCTCAGACCAGTTAGTTTAACATCACAATAGGGTGGGGGAGTGAGCAGCAGGAGTGTTTTAAATTCCACAGGTGACCTCAGTGAGCAGCAACCAGAGTTGAGACCCTCTGGCCTGGACATCCTTCCCCCTCACCACCCAGGGAAAGAAAGCAACTCTGCAGAGACTATCTTGAGAGACCACCCTGACCATCATTAGGGTGTTTATCACACTGGAGAGCAGGAATTCTGGTTTTTCATTCTTTGGATTCCCAAAGTGGGTGGCAGGAGGCCTGGCAATGGTTTTGAACTGATCTGAAGGAGTCAGAGCAAGCAGGCTGGCGCAGAGGGAGAGTCTCCACTCTCAGGCTGCTACTACTTCTCCCATTCATAAGGGTACAGGAGCTGTCATATAGTTCTCCATGGTGATACAGCCCTACACATCAAAGCATTTCCAATTTAAGGTACAAGCTCTGGGCTCACAGCTGTCCTAAACTGGCAGGTAAATGTGTAGGTTCATGAAGCAAGGGTGGTCTGGAGTCCTTGATTTGGGGGTGGATCTCAGCTCTGCAGGCATCGGTCATATGAACACAGTCACATTTCCCGCCCTCCAAGCCCCCCTTGGAGTGGGAGAGGAGTGGGGGTGAGCAGATGAAGAAGGTCCCTAAAGTTCTTTCCATCTCTAACATCCTACAATGCTCTGACAAACACAATAGAAATGCCTGTCCTGAGTCGTGCCCAAATAAAGCAGAAATTATCAAATGAGGGTGACGGTGATCCGGAAGGAAATTCACAAAGGCAACCGGGCTCAGAAGTAGCCTGCAATTTCACAATCCATCACTGGGCTTTGTCTGAAAAGATTATTGAAAGAAGAGATATGACTCGGAGTGACCAGAAGAATAATTCCAATCATGCCTCCTAGAATAATGTGCTTTATATTCGTTTTGATTTCAAAGTGTCTGATGTAGTTTCCAAAACATTCTCGCAAATGTCAAACTCACTGTCAACCCTAAACCACCTGGAAAAAAATAACTGACAGGCAGCTAAATTAAGGAGCTATAATTTCGCTGAAGTGTTTCAGGGACCTTTTAAGCCACACGAACCAAATTGATATTGCTTCAATAAAGCCTAGAAGCTGCTTGAGTTAGGATAGATCATAAAACTTGCTCTCAGTCACACACACACACACGCACACACAACTATCTAAAGAGATGAATGTGTTAATCACCTTGAATATGGTGATTGTTTCACAGTATATATGTATATCAAATTGTATACCTAAAATGCATACAATTCCTAAATTGTCAGATATACCTCAATTTTCAAAAAAATTGACCCTGTGGGGCACCTGGGTGGCACAGTCGGTTGAGCAAGGGACTCTTGATTTAGACTCAGGTGGTGATCTCAGGGTCTTGAGATCCAGCCCCGGTCTGGCCGCTCAGCACCGAGTCTGCTTGTCCCTCTCCGTCCATCTCTGCCCATCCCCGTGCACACACACACTCCCTCTCTCTCAAAAATAAATAAAATCTTTTAAAAAATTGACCCTGTGTGAAATGAACCCTTTCTCACCACAGGACCCCCTTCACCCCACTGGCCATTCTGAGCTTCCCTTGACCCACGGCACATAAGTAATCCTTCTGAAGCCTCAACCCCAGCCTCACACCCTATAGCCTTCTTGCTTTCCAGAGGGCAGCAGAACTGGCTAGCACCCTTTCCCTTCACCCATCACTTGGCTCTGCGGACCTCAGCAAATCACCAGGCCTCAGAAAGTCTGCCTCCAAGAGGTCAGGTGTTGAACTAGGTTTTTCTCTCTCTCGTGGATGCTACCACAGTTGTAGGAAAGCTCCACACCTCTCACCCTTTTCAAAAAGGGAAGGTCTGGGAATTCTCTTCTCACATCCAGCAGCTCAGGAGAAGATGGCAGTTCCAAAGAAGGAACACATATTTAGGAAGCTGAATACCTACAAGGGAGTTGGCTGGGAAAGGAGGAGAGTGGGATTTAAGGTGGGCAGGAACAGGGAAGTCATCAGCAGGCTGACTATGTGATTTCAGTCTGCACAACAGCTAGTTCGTGGTAGAGCTGGATCTCTTCCAAGCGTGGCCCTGTCCTTCCATGACCGGGAGGGCGTGTCCACTTATAGAGAAGAAAGGCCATTCTGACCCTTGAATAACCCCCTCAAGACCTCAGCCAACTGCCAAATATGAAAAAAGAGCTGCGATGTTTGCCATGTAAAGCTGTGTAGCTAGTGGACCCCAAAGGCCCGTTGGCCAGATTTTCATGAGATGCTTTGGCAAAGCCCTCGCCTGGCACCACCTTTACAACCCTAGACCGGGGCTCCAAATGTGAGGCAGGTGTGGAATGACAGCCTATGGTCATTCTGCAAGTAGGGAGCTCAAGGTGTGCCTCCCTCCCGAGTCAAGCCAAGCGTCTGGACCAGCTGCTACCGGCGGGTCTTAGAACTAAATGCAGTTCAAGAGAGACTCTGGTGACAGGCTCTCCTCCAAACCAGTGTGGGTCGGGGGATAAAGATTCAGGAAGGCACGGCTCTGGACTCTTATCCTAAAGACCCGAGAGAACCACAATGGTCAGGCGAGGGCCTGCGTATGGGCAGAGCTGTTGCTGGCAGAACTCAATGACTTGCAGAAGCAGCCAAAGGAAGGGTGCTGAGGTGAGAATACAAACCCACAAGCAAGTAATAGAGTGATCTCTGTCCCCGTCCAAGGGTCACAGCAGGCCACTTCATCTCATCAGGCCTCATTTTCCTCCACGACAGCGTGAGCAGGAAGACCCCACACTTCACAGGATGAAGTGGCTCAGCATTACTATTCTCCTATTCCATTAGACTTCTTCAGTTACCTGTTGGTGATCTGGGCCCTGCAAGTTTGCCCTTGGCATGCCTCTAGTCCCCTAGGATCATAGCAGTGCCCAGAGCCTGAGGTGGGGCAGGGAGAACACCAACCCAGGGCAATTTTTCCAGACCCTGGGTAGGGCCCTATCTTCCAGGGTCTCTGACACAGTTCCTCGATCTCGAAGGAAAAGCCTGGGTCTCATGAAGCTTCCTGAGGGTTTGCCCCACCTCTGCTTCAAACACTGCAGATGGAACAGAATCTAGTACCCCAATCATTACAGGGAGAGTGGGGGCAAGAGTTCCACTTGGCAGTTCCATTAGCAACCGCAGAAAGAACCTACAGCCTCTGGCCACAGGGGTGGGAGCAGGCGTGTTCCCGCCTACCAGCAGGGCCTCCGGGAAGCACATGGGCCTGACTCCAAGGTGAAGGGTGGTGGACACTCTCTGGAGAGGGACCCACATGGCAGACCCAGCTCCAGGATCGAAGCCTCATAGCCCCCCTCCTACCAGCTCTTCTGAAATGTTCTGGGGATTCTGCTCCTCGGCCACTTCCTTTCTGAAGCCCTGGGAACGAGCCCTAAACAAAACACCCGCTATTGAGTCAGGGTGAAACAAGCTAGAGGAGGTGCAGCATGGGCTGATTTATGCTAGGAAGAGAGTGGATCCAAGAGAAAAATAAGGAAGGAGAAAATTAATGACACTAAGGTAAAGCTAGAAGATGAGCATGCACCAGAGGGAGGTGGGAGGGAAGGAGGACAAAGGCAGGAAGGCTGAGCGAGGGAGAGGTTTGGGGGGGACCCACTGGGGCAGATGCTGCCCCAGCATCCCTTCAGCGGCCATGGGGCAGGCAGATCTAGGACATCCATCCATATTCCATCTAAACAAAAAATTACCAAGTGCCTATTGTGCGCCAAGACTCTTACTGGTTTCTGGAGATAAAGATGAAAAAACACAGTCCTTAGTCTAGAAAAGGAAAGAAACGTAAGCTAAATGCAACTGCATTTTCCCATCCTGGGCTGTCCCTCGAAGGGTCCAGAATCCAGAGCATTTCAACCAGCATGGGCTAACTGGGATAACTGCCAGGAGAGGGCCACACTGTCAACGTATAACATAGGTCCCTTGGACTGTCCTTAAAGAAAGAAATTTCAAATTGAACGCTAATGATGCTGTCGGAGGGAAGTGAGGCTCGGCACCCTGTGGCCCATCCTCCCATGCACAGTGCAGGGAGTATTTTCTCCAGTTGCCCATGCAAAAGGCCAGGCCTCGTCCTAACCCTGTAGAGGTTGTCCTGGAAACGCTTGCAGCCAGAAGTGACCCTTCTAGCCGGGCCTTAAATCATGAGGAGCCATCCACAGATGATGGGGAAGGAGACATTCTAAGCAGGGAAACATGTGGAAAGGCAGCAAGGTCCAACCAAATCAGCAGGCAAGAGAGCAAGCATGGCCCAGCGGCAGCCTCACCATGCTGGCAGACGCAAGGCAGATGCAGCCGAAGAGAGAGACCAAAACCAAGGCTGAAACCAGCGCTCTCCATCATGTAGCTTTCTTCCTTTTTTTTTTTTTTTAAGATTTTATTTATTTATTTGAGAAAGACAGCATGAGCAGGGGGAAGGACAGAGGGAGAAGCAGACTCCCTGCTGAGTGCAGAGCCCCACTCAGGGCTCCATCTCAAGACCCTGAGATCATGAACCGAGCCGAAGGCAGACGCTTAACCGACTGAGCCTCCCAGGCACCCCTCCATCATGTATCTTTCACTAGAAATTTCTCCCCCATTGCACATGAATGCTTTTAGGTTGGGTGTACTCCTCAGTTCATTATAGGCCCGTCCTCTCCTAGGGCTTGGCCCAGTGGATCTTTGCATTACCAGCCTGCCCC
Source organism: Zalophus californianus (assembly GCF_009762305.2). Taxonomy (NCBI): domain Eukaryota; kingdom Metazoa; phylum Chordata; class Mammalia; order Carnivora; family Otariidae; genus Zalophus; species Zalophus californianus. Next base: position 151,248,940 of record NC_045596.1, read on the forward strand.
TTCTACACATCCGAGTTCAGTTCGTGATCCGTGAGCCGAGTAAGAAAGAACCTAGTTTGCTACATCCTGAAGGGCAGGAGATATGCAGCCACTGACTGGACATATAAATGGAGACTGGCCCTCACAGAGTGGCCAGTGACATAAAAGATGCCCTAGGGATTACTCTCAGACCTGGTAATGCCACATCCACAGATTTATCCTCAAAAAGTGCTTTTAAAAGATACAGTGTTACTTATATGGCCCAAGAAGGATCAGCGGTCTTGTCAAAACAAAGGGGCTACCACTAGGGGCCGAGCTAGTCAAGCTGCCTGTTTCAGACTCAAAAAGGACTGTGCCAGGCTGGGGGGGGGGGGGGGGAAGGAAGAAGACAAGAGGGTGCACAGGTGTGGGGGAGGGACAAGGTGGAGGCAGCACAAGAAAGAAGGAGGGGCCTTCCTGCTGGGGACCAGGATGGTCAGGAAATGACCGACAGCAGGCCTGGCACAGGGCACGGCCACAGGCTTATAGGCCATCAGGGCAGAGGAAGCGCCCATCCCCACCCCCACACCGTGCCCTACCCGCCCCCCTCCCCCCGTGCTGATGCCACCTGCGAGTGAAATGAGGAGCTCCTCTGGTTAACAAAACTTGGGAGAACAGGGATCTTTTGGTTGTAATACGTCACTGCAGATTTAGTATCTGTTGTGGGTTTCCCATTAAGTGGTCTTTCGCAGATAACCTCATGCTGAGGACTTACAGGAAGGTCAGATGTTGGGCTAACAGGAGGTCATGTACAATGTCTCAGAAGCTGTCTCCCCCTGGACAGGCAGGCGACTTCTCCAATAGCGGAGCTAGCAAGTCGCAAAGCGTCTAGGGACAGCCGGGCAAAGTATGTAAAGCCGGTCACATGAGAGAAGTGTTTTGCACTCAATGAAAATGACAAGTATGAAGGTTATGAGGCAACGTGGAGAAAAAAGCACTAATAATGGTAAGTGAAAGAAGTCTAGCACAAGTCTCTATATAATGTCATCTGTGTAAAGAATACGTATGCAGATGGATAAAGACAGGGAGCTATGGGTAATTTTTCAAAGTATCTTTATTGTTATAGTGTTGTGTTAATATTACAATCCAGTATTAAGACACACACACACACACAAACACACACACACAGTAGTTCTCAAACTATGGGGTGGGGCTGGTACAGTGGTTCTTTAACTTTGGCCCACCTGGGGCCACTTACAGGGCTTATTAAACAGATTGCTCGGCCCATCCCCAGGGTTTCTGAGTCAGTAGGTCTGGGGTGGGGCCCGAGAATTTGCATTTTTAATAAGTTCCCAGATGATGCTGGTGCCACTGGGCCCACACTTGGAGAATCACTGGGCTAGTGTATGGTCTCTATGCAAGTACGAACCTGGAGGGGCAGCTGGGTGGCTCAGTCATTGAGCGTCTGCCTTCGGCTCAGGTCATGATCCCGGGGTCCTGGGATCGAGCCCCACATTGGGCTCCCTGCTCAGCCCCACGTTGGGTTCCCTCTGCCCCTCCCCTTGCTTGTGCTCTCTCTCTGTCAAATGAAGAAAATCTTTTAAAAAGTTTTTTAAAAAAGTATGAACCTTGAGCTGCCGAGGAGAATGTCAGGAGCTAATATGGCCAGGTCACTGGGGTCGCTGCCCTGATCAGAAAGTTCTTCATGGCTCACAGAGACTGAGATTCTGTTACAGATGGGGGAGGTGTCACCCTCACAGTTTCCGGGGGGGGTGCCATGGTGTGTCTGACTGCAGGGCTCCCCAGTAGACACATCTTTAAGGCACCTGTCCATTAAAGGAATCTCTCCCTGGGCAACTGCTCTTCCACATCTGCCCCTCCCTGCAGCCCCCTCGGACCCAGAACATGGGGCTTCACCCCATAAGGACCCATGAGTGATCTACTCCTACTGCCATCTTTCATCTGTGAAGAAACCAAGGCCCAGAGTGGAAAACCAGGCAGTTGCCACGTGGCTGGCTGGTGGCAGCACTGGGGTTAGAACCCAGGACTCCTGGCTTCCGGGCCACGGCTCTTTCTCTGCTCTTATGCTCTGGGCTCTAGAGAGTCAGCAGAGCTCCTTTGCCAACGTTCAGTCGCTGATAGAGATATCTGCTGGCCTGGCCACCCACAGCCTTTCACCCTGAGCAGGTGTTGCTGATTAGAAGCTTCTGTGCTGGGGCCGGCACTCCCAGTGTGGGGGTCACATGCATGCTGCCACTGCCCAAGTTCAAACTGAGACCCTCCTGGACCACAAGTGCCACGGCTGCCAGGAAACTTCTTCCTGGGGTCTGTGCTAAGCGGTTCCCAGCTGGTTGGCCCTTGGGGACTCAGCACCCCCTCCACACCCAGCACTTTGGTATTCATGACCCTCCTTTGAAAAAGCATTTTGGCAGTGGGAGTTTGCCCTGTGAACTTGCCATAATTAAAGCCACCCAGAGAGACTCAGCAGAGGTTCAAATCTGATTTCAGGCCTGAAATCAGTCATCCCAGAGTTCTGGGACGCACACATTGCCTGCTGTCCCCCAACTCCAGCTCACAGGCTTCCAGTGGCCTCCACGAGACATTCTGGTGCTGTATCTTGCTGGCAGGTGCAAAACCAAAAGGTTGGAAGTGCAGAGTGCATTTCTGGGTAAACATTTCTGCACTCATTGCCTCATCCACCCCCATTCCCCTTACTCACCCATCCAAAGGATACAGAGAAGCCATTCTTTCTAATAGAGTCTGTTACTGCTATTGTAATAAACTTTTGCTAGAGTGAACAAAGAATCAATATCTGCTAATGGAAAAAGACTGCTACTAGTAATATCAAAGGATCTGGTTCTTAATAGGTCAAACTGTGCTTCAAATCAGAGGCCCCACATAGATGCTGGCAGAAATCTTCTTTAAGGGGATTCAGGCCACCTTCAGGTTTGGGATTTTGCCAGCTAAGAATGTCAAATGTAATTAATGTAAAATCATGCAGGCAAACTGGCCTGGTTTTTACCCTCCGGCTGGGTCCACCTCTATAGCAGGTGAATTATTCCCAAAACACAACCTTGTGATCATTCCTTTCAGTAAGATGGATCACAGTGGACTTTCCACACAGCTACATAACATGACGTGTCATTAGAAATTAAGGCATAACTTTAAAGCTCCATTCTACAGATAAGGAACCCAAGTCAGATCCAGAAAGTTTGAACGGCTTACCCAAGGTCTCACACTGAATGAATTTGGGCTTGGACTCAGTCCTCTTGAGCCCCACACCTCTCTGCTTCTTTTTCAAAGTTTCAGGAAAGTCTTTTTTTCAAAAAACCTAAGTGCAATGATGTAGTGAAGAAAGCACCTACGTATTGCTTGTGGCTATCCCTAGGAATATCTGCTTCCACTAGACGAAGATCTCTTTAAGGAAAAGGACTTTTGATTATTTGCCTTTATATACTCAGCACTTAGCGTATGCCAGTCCATTGTATACATGGACTGCATGTTGGTAGTTACAAGAGTTGACAACTTGAACTAACCTTAATTAAAGCTGATATAAAGCTAAAACTAGTTTAAAAGTTCTGGTCAAGTGAAACAGATGATTTCCTTGGGGTTTGAAGTGCTTCATAATAGCTAATATGTATTGAGTACTTACTATGTATCAGGCACTATTCTGTAATTTACATGGAGTAACTTATTTATTGGTTACCAAACAAGGCCAGTGCTATCACTGTCCTCATTTTACAGAAAGGGGAACTCGGGCAGAGTAGAGAAGGACTGTGTGATACCCAAGAGCACGTACTAAGTAGCCCAGCAGAGATTCGAGCCCAGACTATAAGAGGGCAGAACCCATGATATTAACGTTATGCTATATTGCCTCTAGGTAGGCGCCTGACCAGAAAGGGGATGAAGTCCTGAAGATGCCTTGCAGTTAAGCAAGCCGAGTGTTGTTTGTTATTTGTTCCTGGTCGGACTGTAGGAGCAAAGGCTATGAGGATCCCCTAAAACCACACCAGAAACATCAGTGCCCTAAAGAATACATCATCTTATGCATACAAGTTGCCTTAATGTTTGCCAAATGATTCAACCCAAGGAATAGATGATCTATCCACTAAGCACCAGTGAGCTGCTGAGACCATCAGAAGTGTAAGCCTGCAACCCAAAAAGGGATGTCACTAACAGATCAAGTCAAGTTCCAGGAAGACACGATCTTTCCAGGGCCCTTCAGAAGCAAGGCCTCAATCTGATGGGGAGGGGGACACTGTTATTAAGTAGGAACCCAGGGCAGTAATGGCTCCCATCTGAAAATCTGCACAGAAATCTCCAACAGAATGCTGGTTTTGTGGACCTAATACTCAACTCCATTCCTGGGCAAAGAAGTGAGGGAAAATTCCCTCTAGCAGTGGCCAAGATGGGACAGCCATAAGTACAGGTACAGGAATGACTACGACCGGACACTTGTACAAGCCGTCAGGGCTGGGCTTTGCCCCCCACCCCCCGCTTGATGTTGGTCCTTGCGGGGTGGCAGGCACCTGCAGGGGTGACCTGTGTGTGTTCTCCTGCTCCCATCCGTGATGTGGCCTCCTGCAGGCAGAGACAGGAGCGAGCTTGATGCCTTATTTACCGACGGGCTGCCATTCTGAAAACTCCAAAGTTGAGGGACCTGCTGCTGGTGAATGGGCATCTCCCATTAATCCTGACTCCCTGCTGGTGTTCACTGGTGAAGCCCTTGGCCCCTGCTTCCCCAAACACATCCCATTCCTACTGAGACACCCACAGAATTCCAGACTCCACAAAACGTCATTCCACTGGGGCATTCAGAGAAACATGTAAGCATATGAATTCGATTCTGCAAATACATTTGTGGTAGTGCCCCGAATATGGAGCTTTTCACCCACCTCAAGGGCCAAAGATCCATCCCACGCGAGCATATGTGGTGTCCATGCCAGTAACTTCTGATCGGGCAAAGTCTGACAATAAGTCAGATTGCGACAGAGCTGGTGCTAGCCTTATTTTTTTTTTCTAAATTTATTGCAGGGAGTGAGGCAGAAAGAGAGGAAAAAGCAGCAAGGGGAGGAGCAGATATGTGTCTGTACAAGCCAATTCCAAAAGTCTTTTGTCTGTTCAAATATATAAGAGATCTCGAAGATAAAATTGAGGGGAAAACACAAATGAAATGGTGAAGCTCTCTGAACGTTTCCAAGCGAAGACCCCTGACAGAACCAGCTACATCTCTGTGATCGTTTTCCTGCTGATGTACAGTGGGAAGGACACGGAAGACTTACACTGTCACTCTACCTGTCATTTACTAGCTATAAGACCTGTGGCAAGTCATATAATATTTCCGAGACTTAATCTAGTGATCCATAAATTGGACCCTAAGACCTTCCTCATTGAGTTCTGTAAGACCCGTATGTACAGCACCAAGCCTGGGTCCTAGAGCACAGGATTTGCTAAAGTAGCAGTTGCTCTTATTTCATGTCTAACACAGAGCAGCAGAGATGCTGGGGTCTCCCCACTCCTACTGAGGCAGCCAGCCGATCCCATACCACAAGGCCCTGGATTTAGGAGAGTAGCGATTTTCCCCTCTACTCTACCTATCCATAATCCTCAAATTATATTCTGTGAGTTCAACTTCTGCACTTTCTTATCATAAACTCCACAGGCGAAGTGTTCTGGGACCAAAAGGATCGTGGGAATTTGGCCTCGAGAACAAAAGCCCATCAGCTCACACGCACTGAACAGAAGGAGACTTGACTCCTCCATCAATCAGCCTAATAGCAGGGGAAAACGTCTCCACTGCTGTTCCCTGTGTTTGCCCAGATAAGCCAGGAACGGGGTGTGCAGTGTGCCGGGGGGAGAGCAAACGCCACAGCTAAGGATGCTAACGTGGCAGGAGTCACGCACCTGCCCTCAGGTCTGGCCCACGCAGTCTTTCTGTGGATTCCGAAAGCCAGTGGCCACAACACTGACCCCACAGCCAAGGCCCTCCTCATACCCTGCACCGGCTCAAAACTCTCCACGGCCTCCGTGGGGTCTACCCCATCAGGCCCATGCTCCTCCATCTGACTATGAGGGCTCATCATGATCGGACACATTCCCACTGCTTCTCTCTTGATCCCCACGGCCCCCTGACATCTGCCTTCTCTCCTGGTGTCCCCAGAGTTCCATAAACTGCATATGTCTGGCCCCTGTGCCTCCAGTCCTACTGGCTTCCTTCCCGGAGCACCCCACCTCCTCTCCCCAGAAAGACCAATCTCGACCTCGGCCATGGGCCAATGCCTGCCCTGCTTCCTCCATGAAGCCCACCAAGGCAACAGCACAGAGCCGTGTCGCAGCACCGTCAGGCAGGCCTGGCTTCGAGCCCACATCCCAGCCAACCAGCTAACTGTGGACAATTCACCTAGCCTTTCCTGTCCTTGGTTGGCTATTTGGCCAATGACAACAACAGTTAAGTGCCTCACGGACTGGATGGGGGACTAAGTACGATGAGGCTTATAAACACACACTTAGCACAGTGCTTGGCACGCCGTTAAAATCTTTACGGGAAATCCCAGTTTTACCTTTAAAGGAATCTCAGCCACTTTTAGTTGTCGACCTTCCACTTTGAAACCCTCATAAACGGCAGCTATGATCTTAATGATTATTCCCTGACTACCCAACCTTCTCTCAGAAATTCTCACAGCGCCTACAGCCTGCTTCACATCATTCAGTTACTCGTTCTGATTCTCCGATCTTAGCTTTGTCTAATTGCAGACTTGCTCCCTTTGTTCACATCCGGAGTGAGGGAGGTGGGGGTAGATTCATGTTGACTGGATCATTTCTGCTGCTAGGAACACAGTGGCTGTGGAAGTCAGATTCTCTGAGATTCGGTTTAGTTCTCTAGAAACCGGCAAAACAGCACTTGCCCTGCTTACCCTGTAACATGATGGCAGGAAGCAAAAATAAAGTGCTATGTGGACTCACATGTTCGACCTGCAAAGCACTACACATGCCTAAGGAATCTGTTTATCTTATTTGCAAGCGTGCTGAAGATAATCTCTGTGGAGTTCCCTTGGAAAATTACTCTAAACACTTGTGGCTCAATGAGGCCTGTGATTGTAATAGTCTATTTCTTAATTCCTAATTGGACCCCTTGGGCTCATATGGCAGCAGCTGCCCAGCAGGGCCAATGACACCTAGTGAGAAAGCCCCGAGCAGAGCTGGAGGCGAAAGGTGGTAGGACCCGCCGCCCGGGTGAGAAGAGCTCACGGCGCCCTCCCAAAGCAGACAAAACACCACGTGCAGAGGTGCAGAGGTATCAAAGGGAACAAAAGAGCTCATGGCAGAATAGGCAGAGTAAAGGGGGCAGGGGATTGGCAGAGAAAAGGGAGTCTGGCAAACTGGGTCCAGCCTTACGTGCCACGCTAAGGAGTCCAAACTCTATCATGGCTGGGGGACCAAATCTCCTTTTCTCCCTTCCCAACTGGGAGGAATATTTCTCTTTGCTGCTGTTGACTTTGTTCAGGCAAAAAGCTGAGAACAAGACACAAATAATTATGTCACTCCCAAAGTGTAGGGACCATCTGGGGAAGCCTGGTGCCAATCCTGCATTTATCACGTGTGGGGTCAGGGAAATTGGCGAAAGAGGTGAGGGCCAGCAGAGAGGTTTGGGGACTGATGGCATTCTTTCTGTGTCCAATGTGAGGGACAGCGCACCGAAGCAGATGTCCTCCATAATACGTGTGCTGCCCCAATCTCAAACCCGCGCCACCTCCACGTGGCAAATTACGTCCTTTCTGATTTTCAAGTGCCTTCTGGTATTTATCTCCTTCCTGATCTTGTCCCAAAATAATATACCCTAAAAATAACCAATGAATTAAGTTTTTTGCAGCCACCTAGCATGACACAGAGAGCTCTGTTTCTTCATCGGGATTGCAGAGAAGATGCACTGAGCACGTATGGCCTGAAAGCATCCCCAGAGGATTGTGGTATGACCGGGTCAAGCAGCATCAGCACAGGATGGTGAACAAATCATCCTCATGGTTAGGAAGAGCCAAAGTCAGAAAAGGATTAGAATTATGGAGAGGAAACGTGGATCATACTTAGGATACATTTTCTAATGACTAGCCGATGTATGGGTAACAGTGCATCCCAGAACAAAAATGCCAGAACCTTTATGTCTCCATGGTAACCCTGGCACATATCTGCTCAAGTAAGTGTTCCCACACTGACTGGCTCATTTGGCAGGAGAACAGATCCACGTGCCAACCCATAGGCTGACCCAACAAGACCTCACAAGTGAAAAAACCATAAGGCATTTTTAACAAAGTGTATTTTCTTCCTTGTTCACCATGACAAGCAATGACATTCCCCCGATATTCTAGGTACGTAATATGTACTGGAGAAGACACCATGCATCACGGAAGGTCTCAACTCTATCTTGGCCAGGGGACCAATCTTTTTTCCCTGCCCAACATGGACTGGCAGACGAAGAAGAGAAAAAGTGGGGTTTAGAACAAGGGGGAGGCATTTTACAGGTCATCAAAATGTGGGCCCCTTCAGGCTATGGGCCAGGCCTTCATTCTCTGTGCTGACAGGGCAGGTGAGGTAGTTACTATTCTTATAGTAATTATTGTTGGATGAATACATGAATTCATGAGAACTGAGATTACATTGAAAGAAGAGTATTTCTAATGGTTTCAATGTGAAATCTCTCTCCTTAGGAGTCTCGTACATTGGATGATTCTTTGCCTTTTTTGCTATTTCTTGACCCGACACATGAATGTTATGCCACCATATGTAACAGAACCAAAGAATTCTATCTTGAAGAACACTTATCTTCTCTTGGGAAACAGTGCCACATAATAGAAGGAGCATGAAATATAGAGGCAGCAAATCTAGATTTACATCCTGCCTTTGCCATTTACTGGCTGTGTGGTCTTGGGCAAGTCATTTCATTTCTAGAAACATAATGGTTTCCTCAGCTGTAAACAAACATACTAATTACCTAGTAGTTTAGACAATGAAAACAACATGTGAAAGCATTTTGTACCTGCAAAACATGGTACCAATGTTGGTTGTTATTAAACCAGAGAGCAAAAATAATTAACAGAAGTTTAAATCTCTGTCTACCCTTACTGGGGACTCAATGGGTTTCTTCTGCAACTAGAGTGTATGTGTCAAGTATCCATCAAGAATTAGATGATGGGACTTTGCCTCTGTGGATACTTCAGTTATGAATTCACGGTTTCATAATTGCATGGGAGAATGGGTAAATGGCTGTCTTCCCGTATCTGCTATGAGTTATAAAAGGATGATTTTAAACCTGGAAATATGATGAATAATTTTCGTGTATGTATTTTTCTTCCTACGACTGTTTAAACAAACAGTTTTGTGGTTAATGGGCCCTAATGAAGTTAAATAAATTATTGAGGGGTGCCTAGTTGGCTCAATCGGTTAAGCATCTGCCTTCGACTCAGGTCATGATCCCAGGATCCTAGGATTGAGCCCCACATCGGGCTCCCTGCTCAGCAGGGATCCTGCTTCTCCCTCTCCTGCTCACCCTGCTTGTGCTCTCTCTCTCTCTCTCTCTCTGTCAAATAAATAAATAAAATCTTAAAAAAGATAAACTGAGCTGTCCATAATGCATAAATAGAATGACCACTGATGACCATTACCTAGCATATATTGTACTTATTTTATTCCATACTTCATCTTTAACATCAATCTTCATTCTAAAATCAAATTTTGATATACTGTAAATTCCCGTAATTCTTTAATATTGCCTTAATTTCTGATGGACTCGTAAAGCATAAAGTACCACAAGTCAAAGGCAAGCAAAGGTCAAAGGATGACCCTATCTTAACTGTGCCCGACAGCAATTTATATACTGTATATAAAATCAGTCTCCATAGGTGGTATTTAGCTTGCTGTAATTATATTTACTTTTGAAATTTTAGTGTCTGCCCATTTCTTTAGGTACTTGGTCTGCAATTAAGGCACTCTACCATTAGGTGGCAGTAGTGTCATAGTCATGCTGTATTCAAATAAGATTTCTGTCTCCAAGTCCCATTTCTTAGCTGAGAAGAAACTATTTTTCCTCCTTTAAAAAAAAAAAAAAAAAAAGCTCTATATGAAAAGAGCCATGTTTCAACGATATCTAAAAGACCACCTTACTCTTTAATATTTAACATAAATATAAAACCATTACAAACTTTACATCAAATATTCATCCTTAATTACTCAGTCACTAATTAATATAATCGTTTGTCCCCCAGAACCGAATGCAGAATTTATCTCAAACTCACTAAAAATCCTCAGCTTGTATTCTGACATTCTCTCCTTTAGCTGTTGAACTTCATGCCTTTGCTTCAACACACCTGTGGGATGTTGATGTTGCCAACCCTTGATGGCACAGCTGAATTCCAGAACCACAACTCCGTTTTCTTACTAAGCTCTTAGAGGCAACCTGAGCGGGAAGTCTTGCTTTGTTTCTCTGCTATTAGATCGGCTAGACGGCCTTTCAGAGTTGCCGGCCCATCTCCCAGTGACAGACAGGTACAAGCATCTGTGGGCAGCAAACACCACAAATCCCTTTACTACAAGGAAGAAAGTGATGTTCCACTCTTCCTTATGGGAGAAACATCCCTCCAGCCCAGGAGAATCCTGAGATGTTGGTTCATTTAAATATCATCTCTCTCTCTCCCTCTGGTTCCCCTAGTAACGACTCTAACTCAGGGTCAGGTACAAACTGTTTCACAACTGCTTTATAAAAGAGCTTTTAGCTTTTATCACAAAACAGTGCACCTTGCAAACAGCATTTGTGCAGATAGGTAGGTAGGGTTTTAAATTCACATCTAGAGGGTTCCATCACTAGAAGCAATCATGGGTGGGACGCTGTTACAGCAGCTTTGGCCCTCAGCCCCTCTCTGAGCGGCATCTACAGCCTTCCCCCCAGGACTTAGGTGGATCAACATTCATAGACCCCGGTGGGGGTCACTTGTTCATCTTCCAATTTTGCAAAGGAAAACAAGTTTTAGGAAGTCAAATGATAGTGTTGCATTTGATCTTGGTTTTAACTTCTCAGTCTTTTCAAAACTGGGATTCTTCTGATCAGATTTCCAAGGCCGGGGGTTAGAGAAGAGGCCTTAAAATGACCCATTCTGTAAAAATGAGTATTTTAACTTTCAAAAATGTATCATCATAATCACCCTTGTATCACGGTTCATCATTGTATTAAACTAAGAATATAGAACTAAGGAATTTTCGAGTTGGAATGGACATTTTAACACACTTGTACCAAGCTCCGTGGCAGTGAAGCATCCTTTCTATAGCTTCACGACAAATGGTCATCCTGCCGTTGCCTGATTTTCTTGTGCGGGGCCTTCACTCCTTTGCCGGGAGGGGAAGTCTACTGATAGGCAGCTCTGTTCATGTGGAAATCCTTTCTGATGAGCTAGCATTTGCCTCATTGCCACTCTCACCCCGAGTCCTCTCCTGTCCCCCCCCCGCCCCACCTCCCGAGTAAGTGAGCATACCCTCTCTTCCAAGGACAGCCCAGCAGGATCTTGAATGCAACCTTCCTACCTCCTGCATTGTTTTCTTCTCAAGCTAAATAGAACTGCTTTCTTGAACCTGCCCCACAAGGCCCCTCTCATTGTAGGTGCCAGGTGCCCCCTTCCAGGTATGCTGTGGGTGTCCGGACATGCCAGGCTGTCACCAGTACTAGATATGATGCTCCAGTATGCAGAAGCACAAAGAGGCCAGACCAATGCCAGACACAAAGCAACGGGGTACCTCTATAAGGAGCTCTCTTGGGCTTCCTGGGTTCCAATCTGCCTCTGATATTTACTTGAGATGTGCCTTGGTTGGCTCATCTCTATAATGACAACAGCAACTTCACAGGGTTATTATTAATACACGGAATTAAATCATATTGGATAAGAACATATATAAGGTTACCTCATACAGTGGCCCATGAGTATACTCTCAGTGGACTTGTAGCTAGGACCAGTAATGCTAATTGGAACACAAAAAAATCAGGAGTTTAAGTAAATGAAAACCAGCTTTCTCAGATGAAGGACTATGGGGCTGTGTCTAGAGGTCAACACAACCAATTTTGCTCTGTATTGTCTCAGCAACTCATTGATTCACTCATTCACTGAGCATGCACTGAGCATATACTGGCGGTGCTCAGGATCCAAAAGATGAGTAGAAGAGGCCCTGAGCGCAGGGAGTCTACAGGAAGGACGTACGGTCCCGGCAATGAAGGACAGGTAGTGGGATGGGTATGTCAGAGCAGCGAGCAGGGGGCTCTGGGAGCATGGAAGACAGGCCTCTAGCCGGGGTTGAGAGAAGGCTCCCAGAAGGAGATGCCACCATCCGGCCAAAAACCAAACCTAACCACCACTGCAACCTCGGTTCCCATCTCTGACGCTCACGTTAAGACCTAGACTAAACAGCTTGCCTAGATCCCAGAATGTCTGGGTCCGTATGGGGCTGATGGGCTGATGGCTGCCGCTGTCTCTACCATCAGCTCAAGCAGAATTCCAAAGAGGCCTGCGAGGCCTGGCTCAGCCATCACCCAGTGCCCTGCCCAGCCCAGGGGTAGGTATAAGCATCCCTTGCATCTTTTCAGCTCAGGCTGCATGCCCATGGTACAGGGTGCCAAACTGTAGGCAGGTGGCTTTGGTATAAATTTAGAGCCCTTTGCTTCCTCTGCCCACTCATAACTTCACACTTTTCCCAAAGCTGCCTTCGACTGGAACAGCTTCCCTCAAAGAAACATGAAACCTCTTCTCTTTTTCTCTTCAGGGAAAAAAAAAACAAAAAACAACAACAACAACAAAAAACTCCTTCAAGCCCATCTGGGCTGGAAAGCCATCCAGATTCAATGGTTGTTTTTCCACAAGGCCAACATCACAGGTCCCCAGGTGTTCTCCAAATCCTGCAGAAATCTCTTCTGTCTGTCATGAAGCAGCAGGGGAGTAAGGCAGGAAAGGCTGCTACGCTTACATAAGAACTAACAGGTGACGGAGGGTCTCTCCCACAACCCTAATGACTGGTTGAGATCCAGTGGGGGGGGGGGGGGGAGGGCAAAAGGATATGCCCGAGAGCCAGGAGTTCTGGGTCTATGACTCCATCCTTCCGTTAAGTAGCATGTGACCTTGGACCAGGCAACCCACCTTCATGCATCTCAGCTTTCCCATCTGGGCAACCAGGAAGCCTGACAAGAAGAGTTAAATTAAGACAGGTCTTCCTGCCCTACAGCCAGAGCTTAGGAAGGCATCCGTTCTCCCTGAGACCAGGACAACTGCTTCAGCCCCTAGTCCTGATCCTCTTCTATCTAGAGCCAGGCAAGGAAAAAGTTAATGTTCTCAGTCTGTAAGTAGTTCCTGCTGTTGCCGATAAAATTAAATGGCATGGCTATTTTGGTGGAAAATCAGGTAAAAATGCTGAAAAATAAACTCTCCGTCAAATGCCAGCCCCCCCACCCGCCCCATGTTCTTTTTTTATGCCCATTTGGTATTTGTTTTTAATTCTGGCTGATTGTCAATTTTAAAACCTGATGCATAGAGTGGCTTGCTATTCCGGAGGCGTTATTTTAAGATGAAACAATGTAAATTCTGACTTTGGATGGCAGATGGCTGGCAGTTCACTGTTTGGCAAACCAACTGGTATGGTATGTTGGAAATTCAGAGCAGCAGGTATGCAGTTCAATTTGAAACCACCACAGATGCTCGGAGGGAGCGGGGGAGGGGCACAAGCTGGTCAGGAAATTAAGAACAGTACTCTGAGCTCAGAGGGGAAAAAAGATGATAATTAGCTGAAAGTTTCCTTCTTCCAGTCTCTACTTTTTCTTTTTTCTTTCTGTCTTTCTTTTCTTTTTTTCTTTCTTGTTTTTTTGTTTGTTTGTTGGTTGGTTGGTTTGGTTTGGTTCGGTTTGGGTTGCTTCTTAGAAAACCAGGAAGACCCTTAGAAGTCAGTCCAGTGAAAAGCTGCTGATTTTGCTTCGTAGCTGTCTGTCTGGCAAAGCTCAGCCTCAGTGAGGAATTCAAAGGTGAGGAAAACACCGATAAGGGGAAGCTCAAACACGTTCTCCAACAGAGAGGCTCCAAGAGCCATGTTACATAAGAAGCCAACCTGAGAGATGATTTTTAAGACAGGATCAATTAAGAATATTTCAAGAAGGAGGACTCATTGTTTAGGAAAGACCTACACACATGAAATCGACGACTCCAGTGTTTCTACATCCAGGGAATTTCCCAAAACAGAGTCAGAGGGAAGTAACGTCTACTATGCATTTCAATCAGATTCTAGGTGGTATAGATGGTATCTGGCATACCCATCCACAGAGGGACTGAACTCTGCCCAGACACGCCCATCACTGAAAGTCTATCCAAAGTCGGTGAGGGCACAGACTACTTTTAGAGAAGGTCATTCAGGTTGCAAATCTCAAATTGTCAGGCTCCTGTCAAAAGGAATGTCAAAACAAGTCATTAGAACAAGAACTCTTGATGTGTGTGTGTGTGTGAAAATTGAGCTATTTCTCATTTCCTCCAAATTCGTCTGATGGCTGGAAGGCAAGCAGGGGGTACCTAAGTGCCCTACAATTCTTTCCCTACGGTACCAAAAATGAACAGGAGACCTCACAAGGGAACTGGGATAGAGATCTACCAGATAGAATTTTGAGACTAACAATCTCTCTCAAACTACCCTTGTATTAAGGATCCTCTGGTACATTCAAGGCTTGAGGAGCTTGCTTCAATGATTCTAGAAAGTAGCAAAACTCCCACTTTGGATGTACATGGATTACAACCCAACCAAATTCAGAGCACCACAGTCCTAATGACTAAATAACAAATGGCTGGGACACTCCTGGTCACTGTATTGCATGCAGGTGTTCTGGCCAGAAAAGCAAGCTAATTAAAATTCCAATTTATAATTTAATTGCTCATCTGAACCTTCAGTAATGAGTAAAGGATCTCTGGGCTTTAAAATACTACTACTAGTATGGTGGGCCATAGCTTCAGGAGGGCATTGCTAGGAAGAAGTCTGGAGCGAGCGTGCACATTTCTTTGGTTCCTCCTCACACGCTGAGTTGAGTGACTAAGTGTGGTGTTCTTCTTCTCAGCAGACATGAAGCAGCCACAAGGTGTGGTTGTAGGCACTGGAGGCCATGCAGATGAATCAGATGTGATTCCTACCCTATAGAACTTTCCAGTATAAGAGTCCTAATGAAGTGTGAATATATATAATCTCTGATGGAGCATGGTAGGGCCTGGAGGGAAGGGACAGATAAGGAACAGAGGGATCTCTGCACTCTTCATTTCCTGAGGAGGTTCACTCTTCCCTTTCAGAAGGGAGGCCCTCACATGCACTCTGACAGATTCCTCTCCTGCTCTACAGCAGCCCCCTGGGTCATGGTGGGGACAAAGCATCTCAAGACTTTCCCTCCATCTTACAGCCTGGAGAAGTAAACCCCACTTGGCCATGTTCCCTCCTCATCTTCCTGAGAACCTGGTTTAAAACCCTGAGAAGGGGCTGGATCAAGATGGATCCCCAGCTTGAAAATAAATCAGGAACTGCTGTGCTTCAAATATAAAACTACCCGAAAGACAAAGAAATCTAAGGAAGCAGGAAACAGATGACAGGAGAATGGACGTTTCTGGGGGAAAAATGTGCTTGTTATGTCACCAACCACCAAATGCGAACCACACCATTGAAAGAGGCTGGCGAGGGTCCCTGAATATATTTCTTGTAAGTGCTCTTAACACCAAATGGATCAAAAAAAAAATGTTTTTTTCTCTGAGATGCTGCAAAAACAGCATGTCCTTCTGTTGTTTCAAAAATGACATTTAAGCAGCAATGAAGCTGAGTGTACTGCGGGGGTAAGGGGGCAGTAGCAGGGACAGAAGAACAAAGGAGCTGGGGGCCAGGAGGGGTGGGGCACATCAGGGACAGCATAGACTGGTGGAGGAAACTGTGTTTAAAAATGGACAAGGTGGGGGGGGGAAGAAGGCACAGGAGGCCAGGAGAGAAATCATGACCAGTATGCATACACTTGATTTTCTAGTCTCTTGAGCAGTATTTTGCAAAAGGGCCCCAATTTGAGACCACCTTCCCCTTGGGAGACAATGGTGGGGGAGGAGGGAGAAGAGGCCTCTCTGTAGAGCCTGGACTTTAAGGAGACTGCTTGGCTGGAAGTCATGTCCTTGAAAAGAGCCCATCACAGATATGAAGAGAAAACAGTTGAGGGGTGAAAAACTCAGAAATAGGAATAGAGCCAAGAGGTGTCACAGTGACCCCTCCCCCATCCCACCACCCGCATTGTTAAAGATTCCACACCCACATTTTTTGCTTAGATTTCCTTGCTTATACTATCAGTGTAAATGGATATTTCTGATTTGTTTTAGTATCTGCAGGTAAGTCTGTATGGAGAAACACATCCTCAACAGTGCAGAAGAAGAAAGAGATGAAGCTCCATCCGTAGGGGTCAGAGGGAATGAGAACAAGTATCACAAAGTATTTCTCTTTGGTCAGAGGTCGTGTTTCCATTGGCAAGGGAGCTCATAATTAAGGGTAATTATATATGGTGAATCTACATTGTACCAGACACCAAATGCTTTATATTATTACATTAATCCCACAGCAACAAAATGATGCAGGGATTGTTATACCTATTCTACAGGTTGGAGAGGTTAGCTACCTTGTCCTAGTCTTGTGGCAAGTTAGGACAAAGCAGGATAGAAGCCCTAGGCTCTCTTACTCCAAATCCAAGAAAGTCCAAGATTTCTTCTCTGTTTCCTCACAAACAAGAGATTCAAACAAAGCGAAACAATGAAATGGAATATGAGGGAAAGACAAACCACATATCTCATGTGAAGGAAACTATTTCCCTTACCAGGAAATGAAAGGAAGGCCTAGGGGGAAGAAAAAACAAGAAAAAGAAAACACATTTTTGCCCCAAAGGGTGAGAGTACGATATTAAAAAGTTGAAATTTTAAAACAGATAAATTAGGGAAATATTTTTTGCATTTCAAAAGACATATTTACTTGATAAAGTGATTTTCTGAAGTTACTTTAAGTAGATGGCTTCCAAGTACATTTAAGCTAAGAGCCAAATAAACATTTTCCACATGTAACTTGAGGAGACTGGTGGGTTCCTGAGAAGGAAGGAAAATATGAGTCCTGAAATGTCTCAACTGTGTCTCCCACCAGTAATTTTTATTTGCATTCAGAGTTTCCAGTCTTCAGGGATCCTAATAAGATGCAAAAATAGGCTTATGTGCTCCCAACACCCAGGACATAATGGCCTGACAATAATGGGAGATTCAAAGGAGAAGTTACCTATTGCACAGGTGTGCCCACAGCCACAACCACCAAACTGAAGTTACAGCCTAAAGAGTTGAAAGAAAAGACCTAGAGCCACAAATCCCAACTACAAATCTCTCAAACAAAAGTTTAATAAACTTTAGAGACAGGACCCAGAGGCTTTGGCCAAGGCAGAAACGCAGCATTATTAATATGTCTCATAACAGCTAAGGCAGTCACTGATCTGAGCTAAATCTTCCCCCAACACATTGCATTTCAAAAGGACTGTTATCTCAGAAAAGGTTGCATTAAGTGTCTCTTGTAATTATGTCTCCAAGAAACAATACTCTTCTCCTCATTAAATGTTTCAGTGGGTGGCCCTGCTGAAGGCAGAAGGAACTTAACCCCAGAGCCACAGAGCCCGAGAGGACAAAAGAAGAGGTCACCAAGGAGCTGTCCAACTCTATTAGCTGGGGTGAAGCTGTTTATTGGGTTGAAAACAGCTTTAATTAGGGACCTCTCAAAGAAGCAGATAACTTATTGCTATATAAAGCGCTTTAATAGACAAAGGCACTGGAAGTCACAGGCTTACCCAACTACATTCCATCCTGGTTGTGGTTCAAAGTGGCAGGCTGTGAACTCTAAAAGCCAATTCAACAGTTGCAACTCATTATCTCCATGTAACAGGCAGCAGAAACACTCTCCTCCTACTAGAGGGTGAAGTCCACCCATACCACGGCCAGACCCTGTGTCCCTGGCACCCCAATGAACAGCCAGACTCTTTGGAAATAGGATGAGTTACCAAAAGGACTGCCTGTGGACCGGGGTTCTAATCCAGAGGTAGACAGTTTCGTGTCATTCCACCAACATTTATCGAGTAGATGTTATATACAGGACAGTGTGAAGTGTTGCTGCTGGAGATTCAACAGTGAGTCCTGCCCTCCACTAGCTTAAAACCCCACTGGGGGATTCTAGGAAGAGAGCACCTGCAGCGATATTCTCCCAGTGCCTCATAGAAAAAAATTACAGAGAAACTACATGCAAAATCAAGAATGCATGGACAACACTTACAACAAAACTAGGTGACAAGGTATCCCCATAAATCCCCAAAATATAAGCCATTGGTCCAAACAACCAACAGCCACAAGGCACGTGATGTGTATCACTGGCGTCTAGGCTAGAGAAGGCAGAGGGGAACAGCAGGCATCTGATGGACCTGAGAATAGGACACCAAAATATCCAACAGGAATTTACTGGAAAGTACAGATAGCCAAGTTGGGAAGAGAGGCTAAAACTGGGAGCAGTTTTGCTCACTCTAATAGTAGAAGCATTTAAGGACCTGTGTTAGAAGGTCCGAAGTAAAGAGGCTGAAACTGCATGGTTCCTATGAACGTTCAACAAACTCTTCCAGGAGTCCACTGCTGGGAGTGGAATCAAAATTGATCAGATTGAAATTACAGAGATAAAGGAAAGATGCAGGCTGGATAAAAATACAGGAGGGGAACAGAAACAGGAAATCTCAAAAAGAAAACTGCCATATTTTTTTTAACACCAAGTGAAACAACAAAAGAAGGAGCACCGTTAAGTTATAAAGCTAAATAAACCAATCCTCCTCCTAAAAATTCAGGAAAGTAAATTCACATAAAAATTCACACTTTGCAAAAAAAACCACATCTAAGACCACCCTCCTCTTGGGGAGCTAAGTAGGGGAACTGGGAAATGGGGACTTTCTGTGGCAGTGTGTATGTAGGTAAAATTGTAAACAAATCATCAAAAAAAAATAATTAGGAGCAGAATATCATCCCTACAGATAATAAAGGCATGCCAGAAAGATGGGCTCAGAAAACTATCAAAATTGCAGTATTTTTTCAAAATCAACTAAAGGCCTTAAGAAAATGATGCAAGATATGACATAATATTAAAAAAAATTTAGAAATGAAAGCTAAACTTAGAAGGAACACAGAAGCTAATACATAAAACAAATGACGCCTATGGGAAAAGAGAAGGTAAAATTAATAAAATGTTTTAAAAATCAAAAAGAAATAAAGAGATAAAAAGGATCTCAAGAAAGGGACAAATACGGAAAATAGGAAAAGAAGATCCAACAGTGGCAAATAGGAGTCAGTCTCTAAAAAAGAAAAATCAAGGTAAGGGAAGAGAAAAATATTAAAATGTATGACTCAAGACAATTTTCCTGAAATTTTTAAAAAAGATTTGAAACTTTATATTGAAAGAGCATACCACCTACCCAATATTATCAACCCAGAATGATCAACATCTAGACATTATCTTGTAAAATTACTAGACTTTATAAATAAAGAAAAATATCTTTATAATACATGACTTTATAATACATGACTTTATAAATAAAGAAAAATATCTTTATAATACATGACTTATAAAGGAAAGAAAATTAGATTATCACGTTTTTGAAGGCAATATCTTATGCTAGAAGAAATTGGACTATTTTCTTGCATTTTAAATAATCATATAATAGTTAAGAAAAAAATGTGCACTAAGGTTTTTATATTCAGCAAAACTGACTTCATGTATAAAAAACACAAGCTGTTATCAACAAGCAAGAGAATACTGTCCCATGAGATGAACCCTTACTAAGGAATCTACTAGAGAATTAACTTCAGACAACCAAAATGACTAAATTGGCATCAACATTAAGAACAGTGAGTATTAAATATATAGCTATAGAACTAAAACTAAATGGCAGTTAAAAAGGACAGATTTGGCTAAATGATTTTTTTCATAACACAAATATAACAGAACCATCAAAATTTGGGGGGAGGAAAGAGAATATGGATATAAAAAATTTTAACTGTTTTCAGGAATCATAGTTGGTGGTAGTATTATTATATTATTGTTATTCTGAGACTTTAATAATAATTATGGGATAGTCTCATTCTAATTCCATGTTTTTAAGACCAGAATTCTTGGGGCGCCTGGGTGGCCAGTCGGTTAAGCGTCTGACTCTTGATTTTAGCTCAGGTCATGATCTCACGGTTGTAAGATAGAGCCCTGCTTTGGGCTCTGCACTGGGCAGGAGCCTGCTTGGGATTCTCTCTCTCTCTCTCTCTCTCTCTCTCTCTCTCTCTCTCCCCCCTAACCCTCCCCCTCCCCTCTCTCTCAAAAAAAAAAAAAAAAAAAGAACCAGGATTATTGGCTTGGAATAAAGGAGATATAAAGGTAATATAAAATAGTTAAGTAAAAACTCTACAGTTTTGAATCTGAGTCTGAAATAGTCTGACCTCACAGAGCATTTGATCAGACACATTACACATGCACACACATTACATAAATGTATGCTATGTCTGATGAAAAAGTTAGAAACAATGACCCACGCAACTCAGTAAGAATAAGCACCCATAGTATCCAGTCTTGAAATACCTTTTCCCATTCAAAGAAACCAGGCTTCTTGGAGAAATGGTTGATTCCAGGTCTGAGACAGGAAATAACACAACAGGATCTTGGAGTGTCTTCATATACAATACAGTAAGAAAGATCAGTAACTTCCTGAGGCCATGTCAAAAGGACCCAGGAGCCAAGTGAAGAAGTTCTAACTGGCAATGGATTGGACCCATTAAATACGTGTAAATACATGAGTTCATAACATTATTTAAAAAGAACTAATTGGTTATATTTTAAGGATGACAGAAAGCCAACTTAAAATCTTAACAACTGGATATATAAATGCACTGAATATTTATTCTCCCTTTCCTATGAGAACTGTGCCAAGGGGTAACAAAATGGTAGGTAAATGGGAGCTTCTCCTTAAAAAATGATCCCAGCTATTAAATGAAAACAAAATTATATGGCATCATTTTGCAGCCATCAGTGAAGTGGTGGATCTAGACATGAAGCATCACTGAGTGTTAACGTGACAAAGTAAAAACCAGACGTTACGTGCTTCCCGATGAAAAACACCGCTGCCTTGTCAAAGAGATTGAACCTGAGTCTGGATAAGTCTCTGGATACAGCTGCCAATGTGCAGGAGATACAAAAAGTGGAGGAATATGCTGAATGGCACCACAGGTATGCAAGCTTGTGGGATTCTACAGATTAAAAAAGTCCAGGTCCTTCCATAGAAAAGCGTAAGGAGACGGAAGGGATGGAAGGGATGCTGCAGCTTTTAAGAGACTTAAAGACATATCTTTTTTGTTGTTGTTTTAATGAGCAAGACTAAAAAAATAGAAGTGAGGAATGCAAACTTAGGTGAAAAATCCAGAGAGAAATGCAAGAGAGGAATTACTGCAAAGATTAAGAAGCTATGATTGCAATGGAGCAAATGGAGGGGCTTTGAGGGTGGCTGGCAAAGTTCTGTGGTAACAAGTGTTTGCCTTACAAAGATTAACTAAGTATAGATTTTAGTATTGCTTTCTGTATCTCTTCAATTTTATAATAAAAAGATGAAAACAAAATTTTAAAAATTCCAATAGGGATCAGTTTTAAAGTATGTTTAGAGTGCTCTAGGTTCTACCTAGATAAAAACTAAGAGATAAGACTACCAACTAAAGAGTTAACAGTAGTGGAGGCCCAGATTTCCTGACTCTAACCACTCCTTCTTCAAAGCTGGGGCCACTTAATCCCAGCTCCCTAGATAAACTAAGGAGTTTCAGGTCAACAGCTCAGTGCTCTGGGCTTGCTGGCCCCATCCTGGCCATTGTGAACAGGCTCTTTCTTCAAATCTCAGTTCTAGTACGAGATACCAGTTTTCCTCTTGTTGAGACTATAGAACCCCGGTTCCTATGGAATAAGGTCAGCCCTTATCATCTCCAAATCTCTAAGAAATTAGATTTCTACTTTGAATCCTAGTCCCATGACTTTTGGGTCTCCCTGATGCAGGCCATCTGCGTGGCTAGACTTCTGACCATTCCCTGCTTCTGGAATCCACCACCCAGGACCAACACCAATCATCCGCCTTCTGCAGGTGCCCATCAAGAGTCTAAAGCTGGTCTCCAGCCAGCCAGGACTTCTAGGTGCTGCCTATTTCCAAAAGTCACCCTGATGGCATGATTTCTCAAACAATGACTGTCCTGCTGTAGCCCAGGCCCTCTGCTGTTATTTATGTTCTGAAGGAATTTACCTATTAGGCAACTTCTCCAATTTCACTGCAGTTTCTTTTTCTTCAATACAGCATACCATCCAAACCAGATTTTTCTAATCCAAAGACTCAGAAATGCCCTCAGCCAGATCATCTTTTTAAATTACCTCATTTGCTTTTGTTAGGAAACTGAGCATCAAAGAAGTGATGGTGGGTTTGGCAGGTCCCACATCTATCAGTGACAAAGGTTGTGCCAGAACCCAGGACTCTCTGACAATGATTTTCTCCCTCCTACCTATCCATCCATCCTCGCCTATTGTCTCTTTTCAAACATGCACTAACACTCAGCACTTCCATGCAAGTTGCCATTAGCTCAGTGCCAGGAATGATGCTAGGCAGGGACAGATGGTGCTAAGGGCTGGTAGAGCATCTTGGTGCTATAGGTTAATGAACAAGGTACACACAGTCCTGCCCTAACACAAATAAAGATTTATGGGGAGGATAATAAATAAGAAGTTACTGTAGAACATGCTAAATGTAGACACAGATTCTCTCAATGACCAAACTCTACTCAGACTCCCCTGAACTCTTTCAACTAGGCCTGGCTTTTGGACTTCTATGTTCATCTCTGTATTGTCCAATTTTAGCAAGAATCAAGCTAAATTAGTTTAACCAGAACCCCCCACTCTCAACATGTGATCACCCTTGATATCTGACCATATTCCTCATCCCCTACTACCCATAGGTGTCTGACTGCACTGGCTAGCCTTCAGCAAAGAATCCTGGTAGGCTGGTTTAGCCATAATCCCCTTAACCCTGATGTTTCCCCTTCGTAACTTTCCATCCCGGCAACCCCACCCTGAACCCAGGCTACAAATTCCTACTTGCCCATGCTATATTTGAAGCTGAGTCTAATCTCTTCCCCCCACTGCAAGACCTCATTGCAGTGGCCCCTACACCTATTACCATGCTCCCTGTTGAATAAGGTTTCCCTTACCATGAATACTCTTTCTATAACAATGCCATAGTACAGAAAGGACATGGTGCTACTGACATACACATGTGAAAAGCTATAAAAAGCTATAAAAGTCTACACTGCCCATATGCAGCAATTCCCCTTCTGGAAACTTATCCTAGGGAAATAATCATGGCTACATGAAAAGATTTTGCTATATTATGCTTATCACAGCAGTGTTTATAATTATGAATTGTTAGAAACAACACAAATGTCAAACAATACTGGATTGGTTAAATTATGGCATATCCATTCAATGGAAACTATGTAGCAAAAAATAATATGGGAAAATAACATGTAATGATATGAAAAGATATTCATGAAATATTGATCATGAAAACATTAAAAAACAGGATGTATACTAAAAAAATTAAATAAATAAAGAACAGAATGCATACTAAGATTCTATTGTTTAAGATATTTATTCCCAGAGAAAGGAACAAAAGTTTATATACCAAAATGTTTCAAAATATGATTATTAAAGATAATTTTTATTCTCTTTTTGCTTATTTGTATTTTCTACAATAAACATACATTAGTTGCGTAATAAATTAAAACAAAATTTTCTTCCTCCAGAAAACTCCTTAAAAACAACACTCATCTGACTCTATCACTTACTCATTGTCATTGCATGTTCTTGCTCTACAATTTGATCTTGCAAACAATGTGGATTCCACCAACTTAGAGATAAAATCCAAAGCAAATGCATTATAATTCAAAAAAATGTATTAAGGCCTTCAGTGAGCTGGCTCCTCTGCATGTTAGAAGATGAGCTTTCCTAAGAAAATCTTCACTCAGGGCTTAAAAAAAACAATAAATTTAAACTCTAG
Organism: Zalophus californianus; assembly: GCF_009762305.2. NCBI lineage: Eukaryota > Metazoa > Chordata > Mammalia > Carnivora > Otariidae > Zalophus > Zalophus californianus. The sequence goes on from NC_045596.1 coordinate 151,273,088, forward strand.
TGCTAACAAAAGATATACAAAACAAAATAAAGTGCTATTCTATGCTTATTGTAGCAACATAAAAAAAAAAAGCACCAAGGCTGGTAAGATGTAATAAGAAACATTGCATGGACACACCCTATAGACAGGCTCAGCGATAGCCCCAACCACTAACATGCCCCAATAGTCATGGCCCCACCCCGCAGCTAGGCTGGGGCCCAGCACTGCCCATCAACACACCACAGCTATGACCCACTACAACAGAAAGATGCATATAGCTTACACAGGTGACACCCCTTAATCACCTACCATTAGTGACCAAGGGAGATTCTGCTTCTGGATTCCACAGGACATCTTTTATATAAGGCTACTCCTTGAAAACTGGGAGAGGTAGCTGATTTATCTAGCACATCCAAACAAACACAGCAAGTTAGGCAAAGTGAGGATACAAAGGAATATGTTCAAAACAAAAGAACAAAGAAAAAAACTAAATGAAATGGAGGTAAGTAATCTATCTGATAAAGAGTTCAAAGTAATGATTATACTCAGAAGAAGAATGGATGAACACAGTGAGAACTTCAACAAAGAAATACAAAATCTAAGAAAGTACCAAACAGAAGTTATAACTGAACTGAAAAATAAACTGCAGGGGTTCAACAGCAGAATAGTCATTCAAGTAGAAGAATGAATAAGCAAGCTGGAAGACAAAGCAATGGAACTCATCAAGACAGAGCAGCAAAATAAAAAAGAATTAAGTGAAGATACCTTATGGAACCTCTGGGACAGCATCAAGCAGAATAACATTCACATTTTAAGGACCCCAGAAGGAGAAAAGAAAGAAAAAGGGCCATAAAAATTATTTGAAAAAATAATGGCTGAGAATTTCCATATCTGGAGAAGAAATCAGACACCCATGTCCAGAAAGTACAGGGAATTCCAAATAAGATAAACCCAAAGAGATGCACACCAAGATACATTATAATTAAAATGGTAAAAGTTATAGGAAAATAGAAAATCCTAAAAGCAGCAAAAGAAAAACAACTTTTAATGAACAAGGGAAATCCCATAAGATTATCACCAGATTTTTCAGCAGAAACTTTACAGGCCAGAAAGGCATATTCAAAGTGTAGAAGGAATTAAAAGACCATCCAAGAATTTTCTATCCAGCAAGACTATCATTCAGAATTGAAGGGAAGATTGACAGCTTTCCAGATAAGCAAAAGCTAAAGGAGTTCATCACCATGAAACTGGCCCTACAAAAATTCTTAAAGGGACTTCTTTAAGGCAAAAATAAATGGCACTAATAAGAAAACATATGAAAGTAACAATCTCATTGGAAGTAGCAAGTATATAACAAAAGTAGTGGATAAAGCAAGAGTAAAGACTAAAAGACAAAAGTAGTAAACTTAACTACTACATGAAATAAAAAGATGTAAAATGTGTCATCAGAAATATAAAGGTGGTGGGAGGAGTAAAAAGGTAAAGCTTTGAAACGTGTTTAAGTTGTTATCAACTTAAAACAGACTACTATTTACATAGGATATTTGGTATGAACCTCAAGGTAACCACAAAGAAAAAACTTAGAGTAAATATACAAAAGAACAAACAACAAAAACACACAGAAAACAAGACCCATCTATATGCTGCCCACAAGAGTCTCACTTCAGAAGTAAGGACACACATAGACTGAAAGTGAAGGGTTGGAGAAATATATTCCATGCAAATGGAAATGAAAAGAAAGCAGGAGTAGCTACATGTATATCAGACAAAGGAAACTTTAAGAACTGTAATAAAAACAAAAAAGGGCATTACATAATGATAAAGGGTCAATCGAGCAAGAAGATATGACATTTATAAATATATATGCACCCAATATAGGAGCACCCAAATATATAAAGCAAATATTAACAGACTTAAAGAAAGAAATTGAAGGCAATACAATAATAGTAAGAGACTTTAATATCCTACTTTCATCAATGAATAGATGATCCAGACAAAAAAAAAATCAGCAGGCAACACTGGGCCTTAAATAACATGTTAGATCATATGCACATAATAAATATACACAGAACATTCCTTCCAAAGCAGCAGAATACACATTCTTCTGAAGTGCACATGGACCATTCTCCAGGGTAGATCACATATTTGGCCACAAAAGGAGTCTCAATAAATTCAAGAAAACTGAAATCATATCAAGCATCTTTTCCAACCATAATGGTATGAAACTAGAAATTAATTACAAGAAAATGGGAAAACCCACAAAAATGTGGTGATTAAATAACAAGCTACTGAATATGGTTATGTCCATAACCAATGAACATCCAAGAAAGGGAAGGGAGAATAAAAAAATACCTAGAGATGGAGCAAAGGCAGTTCTAAGAAGGAAGTTTGGAGTACTACAGGCCTACCTCAAGAAACAAGAAACATCTCAAACAATCCAACTTTTACACCTAAAGAAACTAAAAAAAGAACAAATACATCCCCAGATTAGTAGAAGGAAAGAAATAATAAAGATCAGAGCAGAAATAAATGAAAGAGAGACTAAAAATAGGAAAGACCAGTGAAACTAAAAGCTTCTTCTTTGAAAAGATAAAACAAAATAGAGAAACCTTCAGCTAGAATAACCGAGTAAAAAAGAGAGAGGACTCAAATAAATAAAAACAGAAATGAAAGAGAAGTTATAACCAATATCACATAAGTACAAAAGATCGTAAGAGGCTACTAGAAAATTATATGCCAACAAACTGGACAAACAGGAAGAGATGGGTAAATTCCTAGAAACATACAACCTTCCAAGATTCCAATCATAAAGAAATTATAAAATCTGAATAGATCAATTACTAGTAACGAGATTGAAATAGTAATCAAAAACTTCCCAACAAACAAAAGTCGAGGACCAGACAGCTTCATTGGCAAATTCTACCAAACAGTCAAAGAAGATTTAATATTTATACTTCTCAAGCTCTTCCAAAAAAACTGAAGAGGAAGGAAAGCTTCCAAACACATTTTACAAGGCCAGCACTACTCTGATAACCAAGACCAGACAAGGACACCACATACAAAAAAAGAAAATAATAGGCCAACATCCTTGATGAACATAGACACAAAAAACCTCAACAAAATTTTAATAAATTGAATCCAACAATACACTAAAAGGATCATAGACCAGTGAAGTTAATTCCAGGGCTGCAAGGATGGTTCAATATCTGCAAATCAATTGATGTGATACATCACATTCACAAAATGAAAGATAAAAATCAGATGATCATATCAATAGATGCAGAAAAGGCATTTGATAAAATTCAAAATCAATTATGATAAAAACTCTCAACAAAGTTGGTATAGAGAAAATGTAGCTCAACATAATAAAGGCCATATATGACAATCCTACAGCTAATATACTCAATGGTAAAAGGCTGAAAGCTTCTTCATCTAAGAACAGGAATAAGACAAGGATGCCCACTCTTGCACTTTCATTCAACACAGTATTGGAAGTGCTAGCCACAGCAATTTGGGGGAAAAAAAAAAAGCATCTAAATTAGAAAGGAAGAAGTAAAACTGTCATTATTTGCAGATGACATGATACTATACATAGGAATCAATAAATGTGGAAAAAGCCAAGATGCCCTTCAACAGATGAATGGATAAAGAAGATGTGGTCCATATATACAATGGAATATTACACAGCCATCAGAAAGGATGAATACCCAACTTTCATATCAACATGGATGGGACTGGAGGAGATTATGCTAAGTGAAATAATTCAAGCAGAGAAAGTCAATTATCATATGGTTTCACTAATTTGTGGAACATAAGGAATAGCATGGAGGACATTAGGAGAAGGAAGGGAAAAATGAGGGGGGGAATCAGAGAGGGAGACGAATCATGAGAGACTCCGAGAAAAAAACTGAGGGTTCTAGAGGGGAGGGGGGTGAGGGGATGGGTTAGCCTGGTGATGGGTATTAAGGAGGACACGTACTGCATGGAGCACTGGGTGTTATACGAAAACAATGAATCATGGAACACTACATCAAAAACTAATGATGTATTTTATGGTGACTAACATAACATAATAAAATTAAATTAAAAAAAAGAAACCAATAAATGAACCAATAAATGAATTCAGGAAAATTTCAGAATACACAATCAATATACAGAAATCTGTGGCATTTGTGTATACTAATAACTAAACAACAGAATGAGAAACTAAGATAAAACATTTATAATTGCATCAAAAAGAATAAAATACCAAGGAATAAATTTAACCAAGGACATGAAAGAACTGTACACAGAAAAGTATAAAACACTGATGAGAGAAATTAAAGAAAATACAAATAAAGAAAAAGATATTCTGTATTTATGAATTGGAAGAATTAATATTGTAAAACTGTCCATACTACCTAAAGCAATCTACAGATACAATATAATCCTACCAAAATTCCAATGGTATACTTCACAAAACTATAATAAAAAATTCTAAAATTTGTATGGAAGCACAAAAGTCCCTAAATAGACAAAGCAATCTTGAGAAAGAAGAACAAAGCTAGAGGTGCCATGCTTCCTGATTTCAAACAATACTACAAAGCTTTAGTAATCAAAACAGTATGGTATTAGCATAAAAACAGACATACAGATTGATGGAACAGAATTGAGAGCCCAGAAATAAACTCACTTACATATAGACAATTAATCTACAACAAAGGAGCCAAGAACATAAAATAGAGAATAATAAGTGGTGTTGGGAAAACAGGACAGCCACATGCAAAAGAAGGAAAGTAGACCCCTATCTTACACCATACACAAAAATCAACTCAAAATGGATTAAAGACTTGAACGTTTTTAAGAAGAAGAAAACATAGGTGGTCAAACGTATGCGGTAAACTCCTTGACACTGATCTTAATAACATCTTTGTGGATCTGACTCCGAAGGCAAGAGGAGTCAGAAAAAAAGATATACTATTGGACTACATCAAACTCAAAAGCTTTTGCACAACAAAGGAAACCATCATCAAAATGAAAAGGCAACCTATTGAATGGAAGAAGATATATGCGATCCATATATCTGATAAGGGGTTAATATCCAAAATATATTAAAGAACTCATACAACTCAACAACAATGAAACAACTCAATTAAAAAATGGGCAGAGGATCTCAATAGATGTTTCTCCAGAGAAGACATATAGATGACCAAAGGGCACACTAAAAAATGCTCAACATCACTAATTATTAGGGAAATGTAAATCAAAACCACAATGCGATGTTACCTAACACCTGTTAGAATGGCTATTATCAAAAAGACAAGAAATAATAAGTCTTGCGAGGATGTAGAGAAGGGGGATCCCTTGTGCAGTTGGTGGGACTACATATCGGTGCAGCCACGGTGGAAAACAGTATGGAGATTCCTTATAAAATTAGGAATAGAACTACCATATGACCCAGCTATTCTACTTCTGGGTATTTATTCAAAGAAGATGAAAACACTAACTTAAGGGTGCCTGGGTGGCTCAGTTGTTAAGCGTCTGCCTTCAGCTCAGGTCATGACACCAGGGTCCTCAGATCGAGCCCCGCATTGGGCTCCCTGCTCGGTGGGAAGCCTGCTTCTCCCTCTCCCACTCCCCCTGCTTGTGTTCCCTCTCTAGCTGGCTCTCTCTGTCAAATAAATAAATAAAATCTTAAAAAAAAAAGAAAGAAAACACTAATTTAAAAAGATATACACTCATGTTCATTGAAGCATCATTTACAATAGCCAAGAACAACCTAAGCGTCCACCAAGAGATGAACAGATAAAGATGATGTATTTATACAATGGAGTATTATTTAGCCATACAGAAGAATGAAATCTTGCCATTTGCAACAATGTGGATGGACCTTGACGGTATTATTTTAAGCGAAATCAGTCAGAGAAAAAAAATACCCTATGATTTCCCTCATATGTGGAATCTAAAAAAAAAAAAAACATACAAGCAAAATAAAATGAAAAACATAGATACAGAGACTAGACTAGTGGTTAATAGAGGGGAAGGGGATTGGGGGGTGAGCAAAATGGATGCAGAGGGGCAACTGTATGGTGACGGATATAGTATAGACTTGTGGTGATCACTTTGTAGTGTATACAGATGTCAAATTATAAAGCTGTACACCTGAAAATTATATAATAAAAAAGAAACACTGTAATGCAGTGCACTGAATAACGTGGACTTTTAAAAGTTAACCCATTGAAAAAAGACAAAGAATTATTTTTAGTTTTCTTCACAGTGCTTGAGCAGATTTTCTTACATGTTGGTTTCCCGCTTTCTGTTGACAATAAAGTTTGCATCCATCTTTAAAGTCCTTTGCCTCGTCGTTTTTCTTTAAAATTTCTGAAATACAAAGTTTCCCAAGACACGATACAAGTACAGGAAAATAGCTGTTTATTTCTGCTTATGATTGTCCAATGTGGGATTCAAAAGAATTTTCCAAATGGAACTCTGTCATCTGCTAGGCATCTCAGAACACAGAAGGGTGGGCACTAGCTAGAGGGAGAGACTGAGACAGGGATCGGCACTGCTCCCGGCCTCCCCAGCGGGCACCCCCGTCTATTTGGTCTCCTCGATGAAACACATAGGGGTGCCTTAAAGAGAACTGCAGAGCCAGAGAGATAGGACTTAGCCAAGCCTTAAAGAACAGAGGCTCACCAGGACACTGCATCTAAAGCGCAGACAAGTCAGCCATGCTGCTCTGCAGTACAACTGACCCCCGTTTCAAGTACCAGCATCGCAGACTCGGAGGTGAAAGCAAGCCCCAAGAAGGCTCACGGGACCCTCCCAGGGTCCTTCTCTGCCCACTTCATGAAGGGGTCTGGTAGCAATCAGTAACGAATCAGCACAGCGATTTCTTTTATTCATTTATATTTTGGTGAGCACACTTAAACAGAAAAGCTAGCCGCGGCTGAGTGGCTTTTTATTAGCAAGGCTGCGAGGAACTCTGGCTGGCTCGCCCCGCAAGGGACTATTTGCAAAAGGCAGGTCCCTGAGAATGTTCTGTGTGCTGCAGCGTGCCACTACCTTGAGCGCTGCTTTGCTTCAGCATTCTTTGTCTCACGGTGAGAACGTGTGTGAGCGCACACGCATGGGGGTGGCTCTGACCTACGGTGACAGAAGAGTGCAGAGGGAGGGACGCTAATACGCTCATCCTCCTCCCCCACCCACGCGGAGATGGTGACAGGAATGACTTCAACGGCACAAGCACACCCCAAAGACAGCTCCGATGGGCAATGAAGGGAAAGCAATGTGTTTCGCCAGCTGAGCAGCGCGGAACGCTCTGATACACTGCAAGGCGGAACTGATTTTTAAAAAAAAGAAAAGAAAAAGATAGTCGCGGCCCTTTTCTCCCCCTGGTTGTTGTTGACTCTCCAAAACACTGGGTCTGGCGCGGGTTCCGATCCCTGGAGTTTGATGCACGTTTGATTCACAGACTGCTGCATGTCTGCACCAGATGGCCTCGAGTTAATGAACACAAACTCATCACTTTTGCTCACCAGGGAAATGTGCAGCTCAATCTGATTTGTACTCTACAACTAAAAATATTTGAGTATTTTTCGGGAGCATTTTACTGAGACAAAATGGCACTTCAGGAAAGCATTAAAAGAACAGAGACTAACCAGCAAATTGCTACTGCAATCTTCTACACACTGATAAGCCAGCTCTCAGATCATTCTTTGACCAAAATTAAAGTAATATGCTCTGAACTGTGCAGGGACAATGGCCCCATCCTGCCCTCCTACCCTTCTCCTCTCCAACCGCTCTGCCCTGCTCCAAGCTAAACTTGTCCCAAAGCACAACGTAGAACTCACTCCAAGCATAAGATTTTCTCATTTACATACTAGCAAAAACATCCGTCTATACAAACATTTGTATATGCAAACACACAGAATCTTATATATTCTTTTGAGGTATTCATAGCTACACATTCTTATATATAACAACAGTTTTAGAATTCAGGAAAAGTTCATTAGGTTAACTCTACAGAATCTCCATCTTGTCCGAATGTGATAGAACTTTGTTCAACGGAGTGTTTTCCTGTTCATCGGCATCAGCAAACAAAACCGTGGACTCCTAATGATGAATTACGAAAACAGGAAGCTGTTTCCTATAGCTCACTTCTTCCCTCCTCTAAACGCCCACATTTCCTGTGTTTTGCTAAATCAATCTCAGCCGTTCGGCTCAAGAACATTAAAGTCATAGTTTCTCAAGTCAGCTCAGATCTCATTCTTTCCCAACAACACCCACAACCACACCCTTGGGTTCTTTTCTCATAGACGGTGACTATGCGATATCCAGGGTCCAGACAAAGTTCCACACAGCCTTGAAACCTGGGTCTCACCTGGGAGCTTGTTAGAAATGCCGAGCCTCAGGCCCTTGCCCCCACCTCCTGAATCCAAGTCTGCATTTTAACAAGATCCCCAGGTGAGCCATGTATAGATAGAAGTTGGAGAAGCGCCATCTTAGTCATCTAATTATGTATAACAACTGAATCCAGATCACCGGTGTGACTGTCTTGACGGGCAAGAACTTTAATAATCTAGAACCTTTCCTGTAAAGATAATTTACAAGCACCAGGTTTTCACAAAACCCTTTGACTTTTTCATAGCAATCACCTTGACAAATAGAAGTGACTCCATTGTTTAGAAGAAAACAAAAATCATTGTTCATTGCAAAGTGTTCTTTGTGCAGATTGGCACAAGGGATGGGAAGTATAGTGTTTTCTACTTGAATGGATAAGCTTGGAAATAGAGTGTCACTATTAAGAAACAAGCTTCCAGTGAAGCATCTCCAGGTGCCTTCCCTGGATGTCTTCTGACTCACAGCCTTCTCCTACTTAGGCAGCTTAAATGAGGTTCTCTTTCCAGCCAATTCTGGAGCCGCTGCATAAAATTAGCAGGAAATAATAGTTCTGTGTGGTGGTTTAAAATACATACTATTTGTCACCTTGAGGGAAGCCATGGCAGTAGGGGACAGAAGGTCTCTGGCTGCTCAAGATAGCCCCATTTAACCCTTCCCCACCAGGATGACGGCAGCAAATGGCTAAGGAAGTGAAAGGATCCTAGGAACTAGAAGAGACCCAGAGGAAGCACACGTGAGGGAAAGCTGGTTGCTATGGAGGTGGAGGCAGAGGGCCCTGTGGGCGCTGCTACAGGGGGTGAGTGCTGGGGTGTTAGCCTTGGAGCCACTGAGCACAGGGTGGCTGATGGGCCGTCATGCCCAGCCCAGAGACAAAAGGGTGAACTAGCGACAAGCCCGCTCAGCTGGAGGCCCACAAATCTGACCGTGCAAATATGAGAGCTGATTTCTGCTTCCAGTGTTCCAACAATACGGCTGCTGCTGAGTTCTGATTCGGTGAAACAACTACGGTGGTTCGGGACCGATTTAACTCAGACGCTTAGGCAGACGCTTAACCAACTGAGCCACCTAGGCGCCCCAATGTGACTGATGATTCTTTTAAAAAGAGGGGAAGTGTCTCAATCACACATCCACACAGCTGGTTAACATAAGGCCTAAAATGAAAACCTAGGTCTCCTGATTCTTACAGTCCGAAATTTTTCCTTATGGAGGCTCAGGTTAAAGCAAAAAGCTTAAATGGCAGCTTGAAGGGAACCTGTGACCTCCATTTAGTCCCCTTACCCGTCTGGGATTTGTGCCTGTAAAATGAAGGGGTGCTATGGTCTGAATGTTTTTTTGTTCCCCCCAAAATTCTTATGTTGGAAACCTAACCCCCGAGGTTAGGGTTTGGGGGATGGAGGTCATGAGTGAGGGGCCCTCATGAACGTGATTCGTGCTTTTATAATAAAGGGCTGACAGAACTCCCTGGCCCCTTCTGCCCTGTGAGAATACGAGAAGTCTGTGACCTGGAGGAGGGCCCCACCCGACCACGCTGGCTCCCTGACCTCGGACTTCCAGCCTCCAGAGCCAGGAGAAACAAAAGTCTGTTGTTTATAAGCCACCCAGTCTGAGGTACTTTGCTTTAGCTGCCTGAACAGACTAAGATGAGGGGGTTATATGAGAAGGCCCCTTGGTCCTCTTGGGTTCTGACATTCTAGCATTTATGGGCCTCAGAGACAACTCAGGAGTGACCTGTCACAGAATTAAGGCCCGTAGGGCTACAGGGCCAAATTAAGAGCAATCAAGAGACAGCAGTTCTCTACAAGAGTTCTAGCATGGTATTAGTCCACTAAATTATGTACTGATCTCCAATAAGTGTCAGGTCCTGCGCTAGGCATAGCAGGGAGGGAGTTTACAAAAGCAACTAAGGCAAGGCGTCCCTATCTTAGAGAAGTTAGAGGGAGGGAGAGACTCATGTTCAAGGTACATTACCAAGCGCATGGGTGCAGATGTGCAAATGAGCAGGATGCTATGTGGTTGCAGAAGAGAAAGCAATGCCAAAGGGAGTTAGGGTGGCATCACAGAAGAGCTGGGGTTTTATTTTTTTTAAGATTTTATTTATTTATTTGAGAGAGAGAGAATGAACAGGGGCAGCAGCATAGGAAGAGCGGGAGAGGGAGAAGCAGACTCCCCACTGAGCAGGGAGCCCGATGCGGAACTCGATCCCAGGATGCTGGGATCATGACCTGAGCTGAAGGCAGCTGCTTAACCGACTGAGCCACCCAGGTGCCCCAAGAGCTGGGGTTTTAATGACATCTTGAAGAATGCAAAGAAACGGAGAGAGGTGTAAAGATATTCTAGGCAGAGGGAACTGTAGGTATAAAGGCATATGATGATGAAAACTAGGAGAATGGACAGGAGCGTAGCAGATCACAGAAACATTTCATTGCATCAGAAGCACACATTGTGCATGTTATTAAAACCCTTTGAAATGGCTACCTTGCACCTTATGACAGCAAAGGTGAATCTGCTGACAGTGTAAATGTTGAGGCTACCAAAAGTGATTTCTAAATATAAACGTGAGCGATCTAAACATGAATGTATTCCATTTTATTTGTAATTGTTTTAATTTATGATTATCATGTATAATTTGCATCATCTAATCATGTTTTAAAACTAATAGATGTATTGCATATGATTATTCAGATTTCAGAGGCATTCTTTTCATTCCATTTTCTTAGGCTGGCATTTTGCAAGGTGCTGTCATTCTCTTCATCCAATGCAAAAATCCAAGAACCAAAATACCAAGTTGGCAAGCTTTTTTCCAATAGTGCAAGCCACAGAGCAGCCATTTCCATGCTGGTCTCTGAGACTCAATATGTATGCCTCTTCTTCAGCAAGGCTTCTCACTCCTAATACCTCTCAGATTGCAGCTACGTGCTCGTCCCAAATTCTGCCCCTTTCCAGTACAACATATGACTGCAAAGTGTTAATGAGTTAGGAAATCGATATTTTAGATGCCTCGGTAGTGTGAACTGAACTTCTACAAAAGAGAAGCCAATTATCTCAGGAGATAAGTTGGGAAACAGGCATTTGGCCCTGCTGCTGGTAGAGACCTCAAAAAAAGAAATCTCCTGGGGAGAGGATCCTAGCACGTACTCAAATACAAAGCAATTTACTAGCACTACAGAAAGGAAAGACTAAGTAAATGCTGATAGTTCAGACACAATTATTCTGATACTCTGCCTATATTATCCCGTGATTTACAAGTAAACTCTCAACTGCAGGTTTAAATTAATCCTGAATCAATCTAAACATGAGCCCATTTTATGTGAGGGTTATTCTAGATGCACAGACCAGCGGCATCATTCACTCATTCAACAAATAGTTATTTTGTGTTTATGTACAAGGCAAAGACCAGCTAGGGTGGTTGTTTCGATGAGCTTAGTCCAGGAAGAGAGGGAAGATAGCTGCTTTGATAACTATAATACAGGCCGTATAAAACTGCCATCAGAATGATCCAAGGGAATGTTTAGTCATTGATTTACACTGGAGTGATGGTAAGGCAGCATAGAGGAGGGAAGGAAAGGCATGTCCTAGAAATGATAATTAGGACAATTTGATCAGAAGGTCAGGTATGTGTCAAGGAGTAGTGAGCACTAAGGTGGACATAATCATGTAAGATCATATTGTACAGACCAGGCTATGAAGCCTGAGGCCAGAGGAGGGTTTTCCACAGGAGAGAAGCATGACCACAATGGAACTTGGGAACAATGTGGAGGATGGGTGACAGAGGGTGAGACTGGAACCCAGGGACCAGGTAGGAGGTGGAGAAGACGTGGACAGAAATGGAAGAGATAAAGATGAAGGAGACCTAGTGATGACTAAATAACTACAGGGGACAAAGGAGAATGTTCTGGGAGAATGGTGGGACTTTAAAAAATGGGGGCATCCCAAAGAGGAATTGGCTTGGGGGAAAGATCAAATGTTTGGCATAGATGTGTTAATTTTGAGATGCAAATGGGGTATCCAATTGAAAATATCCATAATGCAGTGGGAAAAGTGGACCAGAAGGTAGAAAGTAGGGGATAAATTGGGCTGTATTAGATATTCACCCATCCTTTTTTTAATTAACATTTATTTACTATAAGTTGACTGAGTACAAGACACTGTGCTAGGGACTGGAGATGCCCTAAAGGAGTTTCTGAACTGAAGAAGGAAACAAATCAGTATCAATTAAAATAAAAGGGGATAGGTGTTACAATAAAAATGCAGGTGCTATGAGAACACATTGGAGGGGGGCTTAAGCCAGAATTCTGGGGTCAAGAAAGGAGGTGTGTGAGAAAGGAGAACAAGGAACAACAGACTAGCACCTTCCGTTGGGAGAATGGTGAGAGATTGAATACACAGATGGACAATGGCCAGACAATCCATAAAAAGAGAACTCTGATCCACAACCTGCAGCAAGCAGGCCAGGAAGCCAAAATACTACCTATAGTAACCAGCCCAGGAAGCCCAACAACAACCCCTATAGCAACTGTCCCCAGACAGCCAGGACTTGGTTAGTGACTGACCCCTCCCCTATATTTTGACCCCTTTTCCAACTTAGGACCGACCAGAGAAAGCCAAATATATACTCCTAACTAATCACAGGATACCCCACTACTAGTGAGCCCACCTGCAACTAACTGCCCCATGCCTATAGCCTCCAATGACACCTGAAGCCGTCCCTTTCTTCCACCATAAAGCTCTCCTACTCGCGCTTGCCTTTGAGTCTCTGCCAAACGCAAGTGATAATGGCTGACTCCTTTGTTATAGTAAGTTCTGAATGCATAGCTGTTGCTCATTCACATTTGGTGCTCTTTGTTTATTTCCACTATAGCAAGTGTCTGTGTAGGGCTGGAGTGCACTGGATGTTTTGCGGGGGTGGAGGGTCAGCAGAATGGGAAGAGAGTTTGGGCTTTCTCTCTTAAGCAGTGTGGGGAATCAACAGCCATATTAAGAATGACTTTTAAGCCAGGAGAAGGATTACATAGTTTATGCTGAGTGTAAATTCATCTATGCAGAGGTGAGAGCTGATACTGAATCTTTAGTCCCATCTTTTCAGGACTAGTTTTCAGAGAATGTAAAAAGGAATCGGTGGGGACAAGACCCCATTTACTGAGGCCATGACTCAAAGTCACTCCATCTTTGCACACCACAAAAGAAGTAAGGAGTCCATGGATGCCCTGCTACTCTTAGGGGACTGCAAGTTTGGAACGCTAAGCAAGAGATGATATGTGAGCTGTCCTACACACATGTAACCCAAACACAACTCAGTGAACCAAGCAAATAAAACACAAGACAGGAGAAAATGGCTGAACTGTGACTATCAGAGTAGGCTGTCAAATGGCTAGAGTACACAAAAACTTGAATTAGCTAAAACACCTCCATTTTGAAAAAGGCTACAACCAAATGATGGATTGGACCTTTTAGTCCCCTCCTATGATGTTTAACATTATACAAACACACCCTGATTTGCCAAACTTCTTTAGAGTGAACTTAAAACACAAGAAAAGAAATGGAAACTTGAATAAGGTGCTATTTATGCTATATTTTAATAAATATCACAATCTCTTTAAAAGACTATCACAAGATTTTTTGAAAATATATTTATCAGAATTCTCTATAAATATTTGTAATAATAAATTGCATTTGTATAGTTCTTTACCACTTTTAAGATACTTCCAAGCACATTTGATTTCCACATTGAAGGAGAGATGGAAAAGGGTGTGTGTGTGTGTGTGTGTGTGTGTGTGTGTGTGTTTATGTATGTGTGTTGATAGATGGGCTCTTGGATCACTTGGTCCAAGACTTTCCCTTCACTCCTGAGGAAAATGGAGCCTGTGATCATTCATATACTTAGAGACTGGACATACAAAAAGATATCTCTTGACTCTTAGACTGGTCCTCTATGCATTCTTAGTAACCTAATTCATATCTTACTGACGAGAAGACTGAGGCTAAGATGAAGGGGAGTAGACTGTTACACATATAGCTTCAATGAATCATGCCTGCTGATATCCACAATCTCGTGCAGTCCCCACCCACATCAACTTTGGGCTTGCACATGTGACTTGCTTTATCCAACAGAATATCAGCAAAGTCAGCGGAGGCTCCATAAACACCAGCACACTGGGGTTCAGCATGCACCAACTTGTGAGGCAGCCCAACCTGAGCTAACCTCCCTGAAGAGGAGAGACTATGTGAAGAAAAAGAGGTTCAGATTTCCCAGCTGCCACAACTGAGCCCAGTTTCCAGGTGACCCATCAATGAGCCAGGCACAATCAAGAGAATCATGAGAAATAGAAAATCATTTTTGTTTTAAGTTATTAAGTTTTGGGGTAGGTTGTTATGCAGCAATAGATAACCAATACACTAAGAAAAAAGGACAATTTGATCAGAAGTTCAGGTAATCAAATTGGTCCATGGTGGTCATTCACGGGCCCAAGAGTGGTATTCAAAGTCCAGCACCTCACACAGAATTGGAGAATGTCTTGGTGAACAGAGCTCTCCTGGACTTGAAAATCTGAGACTCCGTGTTCTAGATTCACTCAAAATCTCTGTGGTTAGCTCATCCAACTGCTTAACAATCTTTGATTCTCATCTTATGCAAAAGACTCATGCCCTCAAAGCCACTGGGTATGCCTGATGGAGGAAGGAACTGCCACCACTCTCTAGACCAACATCAGAGGTGACAACTGCTGAGACATCTTTGTACAGATGGGGTGAAGGGCAACCAGAGAGAAAAAGGCACCTACTTCGATCACACGGCTACTGGTACAAGGGACAGGATGAGAACCCAGGGCTACTCACTCCAAAGCCAGTATCTTTTAGGTGATGCTACTTGCTACTTCTGTAGCAAGAGGGAGAAGCTCCAATCTTACAGATAGTGATCACATGTCAGTTCCAGGCATGATGCTGCCATTTGGGACTACAGAGCATTCCGTCTTCAAAGACCTTTAGGTGAGCAACTGAGCCACAGGAGGTGTCTCCCAGAGAGACACTAAGCAAGACAGTATGAATTAATTTATTTTTTCATTCTTGATACCCACATATGTCTGAACAGGGTCTGAGATAGCAGGGCCATGGATTGTAGATTATCTCATTTGTCTGGATACATAAAACTAGTTATCTATCA
Source organism: Zalophus californianus (assembly GCF_009762305.2). Classification (NCBI taxonomy): domain Eukaryota; kingdom Metazoa; phylum Chordata; class Mammalia; order Carnivora; family Otariidae; genus Zalophus; species Zalophus californianus. The sequence goes on from NC_045596.1 coordinate 151,288,605, forward strand.
GGCATTATTTGAAAATCTCTGGGGTTTTGTTGTTGTTTGTTTGCTAGTGAAGTCTTCAAATTCGCATATACTGTTTAAGACAACACTCAAATGTTTGCAGCAGAAATCTCTTGGCTTGTATGTGAGGGCCACCAGGGACCACCCTTCACCGCCCCCCACAACAACCAAGGAACAAAACATTACATTTACATTTGTCAAAAAGGAGAACTGGGTCACTTACCATCACTAAGCTCTCCCCTGAACTGATTAGTAGACAATTAAAAGTGGTTTGGGAATGCAATTTGCAAATGGATAGTGCTACAGAAGTACACATTCCACTTGGGGGGAAAAAAAAAGAAACAGAAAAACAAAGGCTACAAACAAATTGTAATCATCATAAATCATGCTTCAGTTTATTCAACTGTAATAATACTATTCGTTGGCTCATTATGAGGTTTCATACCACCTTGGAAACACTGATCACGCCTGCATGACGTACAGCATGGACTGTTGGGTCTGACATGCAAACTAATTATATCCGATTTTAGCTCTGCCTTCAGCCTGTTGGAAAGGCAGAGAGATATGGCATTCACCAGGAAGCCTGGAATCCCCTTGCTTTGCTCAGTGGCTGAACAAGCCTGAACACTGTCAGAAAGAGGAACTACTGAGACCAGGAGATTGGGGAAAAGCTGGTAGCAACTCCTAGGAGTGGAAACTGCTATAATACTATAAATGTCCACCTCCAAGAGTTAGTTGTTTTGAAGCTAAAGAAAGAATAGAAAAGTGATTAACAAGTCAGACAGTTCTATCAGAGTGGAATTATGGTTAATATTTACTGGATGCTTATGCAGGAGGCCAGTCCCTTTCCATACATACATTATCGCATGTCATTTTCCCAGCAAGGTGATGCCATATTTGTATTATCCACATTTTATAAAAGAGGATGTTGAGGCCAGAGAAGTTAAGAAACTTGCCTAAGGTCACACAGCATAGCTGGGACTAGATCCTATTTGTCTTTTACTTGAGACTGTGTCCTAGCACCACTAAACTAAACTAGGACCTATGGCAAGCAGAGTGGGCAGAAGCTCTAAGTGATAAACTCAGTTTGGCAAGTGGGCTCTGAGACCTTCTCTAATATCCTTTTCCAGCTGTATCAGAGAGTGATTCAATGATCTCTGCTTTGATTTCTGTACTTCTCTGTGAGACAGTCACATGGCAAGACATAACCTCAAGTTTAACAGCTCAGTGTGGCTTGGGCATCCCTGAGGGTCCCCAAGATATTTTCCAAGGTCCACAAGGCCAAAACTCTTTTCATGATAATACTAAGGTATGTTTCCTTCTTTCCTTCTCATTTTCTCATGAGTATAGGTGGAATTTTCTAGAAGCTACATGAAGTGTGATGACACCATCACTCTGATGGCTAATGGAATGTGTGTCCTTGTGCTTTAAAAAAAAAAAAAATCTCAGTTTTAATTTCTAATACAGTCAATATCCATAGATAAAACCCTCAAAAACAAAAGTTTGTTGGGGTCCTCAATAATTTTTAAGAGTTTAAAGAGGTCCTGAAGCCAAAAGTCTGAGAGCCACAGCTCGGATCATGCCTGTAAGGCCAATCAAAACAACATAGTCGGAAATCTCAAACACTGGTAAACCGAACTTAAGAACGAAAAGACCCATTTTGCTTTTGCACAGCTGATTACTAACAAGCCATTTTTAATTCCCTGAATTGAGCAGATCCAGCTGACTCACACAGCACAGGAAGGGGATGAGAGTGGGAAAGAAGGCTGTTTGATGAGGACTTCGTGGGTTAACTCTTCCCTAAAAATCCTTAACCAGGGGTGGAGAGCCCACCACTCAGGGGGCGCAGCTTACGTCAGGGGAGAAAATGTACTGATGGAAAACTGCATTATAAACATACCTCCGTTGGCAACTGTCCTGACCATGCCTTCCTCGTCAACAGCTGAGGGTCATTACTGAGTACCTTTGAGCGAGTCATTGCCTCTGTATGTCAATTGCTGATGCAACTGAAGACTTCAGTATTAACCAAATACGATGTGCTGGGACTGAAAGGGCAAGAAGAGGAGGGAAACCAACTAATATTGATCACGCTCTCCTGCAAACCAGGGGCTTGGCACATATTATCTCATTTATTGTACACAATAATCTTCTGAGGTACAGATGATTAGATCCATTTTGGAGATTAGGAAACGGGAGCTGAGTGGTTAAGTTAGTTATCTAGGCTCACCTAAGACTAAGTCCTAAGACTAAGGACTAAGGACAGCCGAGACCGAGGACTCATACACTATGCTGACATTTCCAAACCTAGCTGCGCATCAAAATCATCTGGAGAGCTTCCAGTTTTTCACATTTTCTGGCCTTACCCTCAAGATCCTAATTCAATAGGTCTGGGTGGAGCTCCATAGTCCACAGAACCCTAGCAGCTGTCGACTGCTAGCTTGATTAGTTGGCTAAGTGATTTCACATTTGAAGGCATTTTCCACACCAGCACTACTGATTGGCTTTCTTTTCAGGGCCTTTTTTTTTTCCCCCTCAAAGAAACAGTATTTTTATTACATAATGAGCATTGTTCTTTACCTGAGGCTTAACTGGAGATGAAGCCCATAGAAAATCTGCTGCAGAATGCTCTTCCAAGTTCTAAGCAACCATGCACACACGTTTCTAGATCCTCTCCCTGCAATATGCAGGTACTTGGTAAATACCTTTGAATTAAGGAGATCATAGATAATCCTTACCACTCCGTTAAGTAGGTTTAATAATTCTGAATGTGACGGCTCACAGGTTTTCCACAGTAAATAGAATTGGGATATAAATGCTTTTCTGTCACCAAAATCGGGTTCAACCACCCAGTGGTACTGATAAAAGCTGTGCACTTTGGAGTCTGCTCGGAAAACCTAAGAATTGCACAGGGCCCCACTGGGAATGGGCAGCTGCAGATGCGTGGTCTCTGGTAGCCATATACTCACTTCGTGGTCTCTTCCCCAGTCTGGGACAGCACTAGTGGCCACTCATATTCTCATACCCCACAGGACAGGTAGCAGCCATGTTGACAGCTGCTATCACCCTAGGAGTGGACAAACCAGCTAATGCAGCTACCTCCGCGATCCACCTGAAGCTGGAGAAAGGGAGGGCACAGGCCTGGGGGGGACAGGGCCTGAGGAGACACAAGAGAGGCCCTAAGAGTCCCTGTGTTTCCTCTCAAAGCGTCTGACAACCTGCAGTGAAAACCCCCTTGCTTTATAGGGGGAAAAAAAACCAAAACTGACAGCCACGAACCGGGTAGGTGCTGAATTTATTTTCCTTGTGGACTTTACATGTTGATTTCTGAACAAAGCCAATTTAAAACTGGCTAATATAGGCCCTGAATCATAAACTTATTATGGAAAGTCATGATAAAAATTCGACTCTAATTAAAAGAGTGAGTTGCCTTCTCAAGAAAAGTTATTTAGCCAGGAAAGTTACAGAAAAGAGCCTGTCTCCACACTCAAAGAAAGGGATCGTAATGGAAGAATTTTAGAGTCCAAATGAAACGCAGCTCCTCAGGGAGGGTCCATGAGTTAAGGTTTTATGCTAAATTTGGGGAGCCACTGGTGACAAGAGGCAGATAAACTACATTTTCATAGACAAGCCACCCTCAACTTTACGTCTGCAGTCAGGTCATCTCACTTCCCAAGAACAAGGTAATAACCCAGATTCTATGAAACAATAGAAAAGGATAAAATGGCGGATCTTTCATCAGCTAGAAAATACAGTTTGGCAAGGACTGGACACTGGGCTATCTTTTGTTCCCTGCAACCCCAATTTAGCTAATGCCATTTGTGCAGCATTTTCCAGATTACAACTCTCTTCACACTTACAATCTCCCTCAATCCTCAACCCCCACAACGTGAGCAAGCAGGGCCAGGATCACGAGCTCCGCTTTGCAGATTAGGACATTATTTTTAAAAAGTGGTATGAGCAGTTGAAGCTCCACAAAAAAAAAGTCATCCAAGGGTGTTAGAAACTTTCAGGACAAACACAGTGCTTCTCAGATCATTTTTGTCTGTGTGACTTTTTCCCAGTGTTTAGTCAATCCTAAAATATTGAGTTTTGTTTTTGTTTTTTTTTTCTACCAGAACACAATTATTCCCGGCCACCTTTCTTTCACTTGCTGCTGGGACTTCTTTATCCAGGTCAACCCTTCTAGGCTCCTTTTCCACACACAACACGTATACAGTGGCTTCCATTTTCTTATTTGCCTGATCCCCCACATGTCCTGTTTGTCTTTCCCTTCTACCCTAAGGACACTTTTTTTCTTCTGCTGCTTTTCGAGTATCCCTTTGGTTCATTTCTCTTATCTTTTATCGCCTCCTGTATCTGCTGACTTCCCGGGCTACTGAATGTACCTCTCTACTTTCAGGTCTCAGTCTTGCATCAGAAACACAAAACCCTGCTGTCATGACAAAGGATTTGTGAATTTTTTAGGACCACTTTACAAACTGATTTAGCAGAAAGAAGGGCACTTTGCTGCATACTAATAATAATAATATAAACTATAATTTATAATAATAAAATGTTAGTAACATTTTCCTATCACAAGTGCTTGGGTGTTAAACTCTATGGATTCCTGAAACCAAATACCCTTTGTGCAAATATGTATAAAAATAATGTACTGGTGTTTCATTCAACTAAGTGTCTTTGGCACAAACAATGATAACCCCAAAACCAGGTTCCTTTTTTCTCACAAAATTATTTTTCTTTTCTAGTAAATCTTGCTGTTTGGTAATAAAGTATTTATATTGGTAAGTGTGTTTCTACATTTGTAAAGTAATCTTGTGGCACAAGGGTCTGGTGCTTTCCTTAAGGACATGAAGATGTCTACATAAAACACACAGTAGATCTACATTTGGAGGATTTTGTCCCTTGCATTTATTGCCTGGTAAGGGACATGATGTTCTATAAAACATACAAAGAAGATGTAAAAAGGTGTAAAAAGTTTATAGTTTAGATCAAAGACAAATGTTGTCATTGAATCTCCTGGTATACAGTAGGTGCCTGATAAATCCTTGTTGAGAAAATATCAAGCTCTAACCCCACTCCATATTCCCTTACTACCATTCTGTTTTATAATCTGAGAACCAGCGAAGAAATTAAGTCATTTTATACAACCACTAATCCACATTGTTGTGGTTAAATAACATTGGACTAAATGATTTAAAGGCCTTTTTCCAGGTAGATGACTCTATACAGATAAGAAAATGGAGAAAAAAGAAAACCTTGCCATTTTTTCAATGTAAAGTAGGCAGTTGGAGTATCGGTGGCTAATGGTCTTATTCCTATGTGTCTCTAGTAAATCATGATCATAGACCATGGAGATTTCTTACCAATCCAAGGAGTTCAATACTGATTCATTTCCAGGTGTTTAAACAGACATCAGGAAACTCTCTGGCTTTTACCTGTTCAGTTTTCTCTCTGGAAAACTCATTGTTAAAATCTGTTTCTCACTATAGTTTTCTTATGGCCTCATAAATACTGATCAAGGACAATAATAGGAGGATTAGCAATGAATACGGGGGGTAAATGGAAAGTATAAGGAGAAGAACAGTTGCTTGTAAGTTTCTTAAGTCAAGATAGACTCCCCTTCATTTTACAGACTTCATCCTATCTTTGGGGGCGAAATAGCACTTACGGTAACTTCACCACTCAGGTTTTAATAAAAGCATCGTTTGAGTTATGATGTGAAATATTTTAGCATTCTTGTTGCCATAAAGGTATATTCTTTTGCATGCTTGCTAAGGTCCTATCTCTAGGTAAGCAAAGGCTCTTCATTTTGCTTAAATTCCCCTAAGAGGATGCTATACCCAGTGTACAAGGGAGGAAAGGAAGAAACTCGGTCCCGGCTTGCCAATAGGTTTAATAAGCTCTTGCTACATTAGGATACTAGAGTTGAGAGTAAGCGTTCAGGGACTCCCTGCCTCAGCTCCAAACTGATCCAATGTGTGTTAACTTTGCTGGCTCTGCTCAGCATATGGATAGAAAAGACTAGTATGTGAATCACTGACAGTTGTGTCAGTCCTGGTTTTGCCAAGATGCAGAAGCAATCACTCTCATATAATCATACAAAAAGACCTAACACTTTTTTTCTGTTCCTTAGTTTTTTTCGAAGATTTAGGACTAAATCCTCAAACTTCTAGATTCAGGAGAAAAGGAAGGAGCAAAGGCAGAGAGGTAGACATCAATAACACCAACCTTCTTTGTCATGATTTTGTGGGATGTTTCTATTTTGATAATGCCCAAACCATCCCCAAAATAAATAAGTGACCAAAATAAGACTGAAAGAGGGAAGTAGAAGGAACAATCATTTTTAAATTGGTCTCCCTGGCTCTGGCACAAATCCCCTCCCTGGCCTTAGCTAAGAGCCTTCTGCTCAGTGGGAGTGCACTGTATACAGTGCTTTCAGTCAGGCTATAACCACACGTGACAAAGAAGGAAGGAGGAACAACAAAAATTCCTCAAGCCCTTAGCCATTGATCTTGACAAATTAAACACTAACGACACAGTCTTATTAAATGTAAAATGGGCATGATAAAGCCCAGATAGAAATGGGAGGAATGACCCGATCATAGCCCAACTTCCCTATATATGAATCTGTGGGGCCGTTAAATGTCCAGGAATCTACTGTGGCCGTGGGACAGAAGGGAAAAAAGCATGCACGGTTTGCAAGCAAAAAAGGGGAGTCCGAATCCTGAGCTCACCCATTTACAGGTTGTGTGACCTTGGGAGCTATGAGCCTCCGTGTCCTATAAAGCAGGGATTTGGAATAACTGCCTCCCAGGAGCAGATAAGAGAACACTCAGTAAAGCGCCTTCTCCACCCTCCACTCTCCCAACTGGTGCTGTCAGTGTTGGTGCTGGGGGGCAAGGTCACCAGCCACAGCCAAATCCCAACTAGTGCCCAGCTCTGGAGGTTGAAGTCTCCGGGTGTGGCTGGAGCACAGGTACCCCCATCCCTCATCAGTGGGGACCCCAAACCTGAGGGAGGCAGCCAGGATTCAGCCGAGGACGCCTTCACGGCTGTACTTCTCTATACATGTCTGATTGGCCAGGTGCAAGATCAGGCATGGGGAACACCGGTTCACTTGGCCTTCACTTACACACATAGGACATCGGTAAGCTATAGCTCTGAGGCCAGAACAGTGATCCCAGACGCACCGGTAACTTCAGAAGTGAATCCAACAAGAGGAAAATGACTTCAGAAAAAATCCGGTCCAGGTGTACATTTGAAATGGGAAGCCGTCCTCTTTTCGTTTTAAAGTGACAGGGTAATGGTCAAGGAAGTGGAATCGGATAGAGGCTTTGTTCGGACGGCTTGACTTGGGCTCAGGCCCTCTGACTAAGAGGACGGCTGGAAGTAGAAGGGGTCATTCTACCAAATTTCAAATCCAAACCGATGGAAGAAAAGAGAGCTCGGAGGAGTTCAAGGTGAAGGAAACAGCGGCCCACTTTCCCGTCCATGCGCTGCTTTTGTCCTTCACACACTTCACACTTGAGGGAGAATCTAATGACATTGACCTCCGGTCCCCCATTCTGCCGGGCGGTGTACACAGCTGTGGCAGGCGGTCCCGGCGGGCCCCGGGCCGCGGCAGCATGCGCCGCTAATGTGGCCCAGCCAGCAGCTGACTGAAAACAGCGGCACGCAGGCACTAGGCGCATGACCCCTGACACTGCAGGCCTTTTTTCCTTCTCTCCGAGAGCAGCCAATGGGCGGGCTCTCTCCACCGGCTGCCATGGCAACGGGAAGACTGCTCGGCAGTGCCCAGAACAGATGTCACATGAGCCAAGATGAATGTGGTGGGGGTGGGGAGCATGTGGTGGGGGTGGAGGGGGATGGGGGAGGCATTTGGAGTTAAATGGTCCCACCAGAGGGAGTGAGGCAGATTTTGAAGTAAGTGCAAAGCTGTAACATCTATTTCCTTTCTCTTCCCTGTCCTTTAAGTTCTAAACACACATGCACAAACACGAATGTCCTTTTATCTCCGCTACTAAGGTGCTTGCGGCTCTCTGGCTTTCATGGCAAACATGAAAGCTCTGATTTCTGGAAGCCTTAAATGAACATCGCCTTTGCCACAGAAATGCAAGCAGGCATTCTGCAGCCATTTAGGAACAGGCTGGGAAGCTCTGTGGAGGTGAATCGGGGAAACTTAGAACCACATGGAGCTGAGACAAAATCCACAGGAATTTTAAAGGCAAACACACCGCCTCTGTAGGCACACCACAAACCCCGTTTCACTCTTGGTACCACTAAAATGTAAGGGCTCCTAGATCCTCACCCCCACAGGTAGTTTCTCTGATCTTACCGTTCCTAAAGCCATTTTATATAGACTAAACCGGGGCAAGGCTTACCAATCTACCTGCTTGAGCAACAAAGGCTCTTTTGTTGTCTCTAAAATAGATCCTATCCTAGATAAAAGACTGTATTTAAAATGTTTCCACTGCCTTCCCCTTCTCTGCCACTGAAATTAACCAGTAGAGCGTGGGCACGCGGGGGCACAGAATGAACATATATATTCGTTGGTAAGATATTAGGTGATATTAGTGGCCCGCAAGCAGAAGACACTGCAGGCCTTTCTTCCTCCCTGCCCGCAGCCAATGGGCAGGAACCTAATCTTGTTCCTGTTATCAAACAACATGAATCAGAGAGACATAAGGGACAAAGTAGAGGACCGTCTTAATCTGATAGATGAAATGCACTGAATGCGTCAGAGGATGGGGAAATGCGGCTTAGAATGATTGTGCACTTGTGCTTAAGGCCCCCACCAAACATTCATGAGGTGCCTGCTTTCTGCAAAGGGCCACATGGAGGGTTGCAAAGGGCGCAAGGCAAAGGAAGCTCCCGCTTATAATCAAGAGTGAAAAGAAATGTGGAAACTCTTACTATGGGGAAGACGCAGGAAGTGCGGCGAGCGAAGCACGATGTGAACCTGGAGGAAGGCAGGCTCTGAGCAGTGTCCTGGGGCATGGGGAAATGAGACTGCCTAGTCTGTGACAGACACTTGACATATATACACCATATCACAGGATGCCCACATCACCCTAAGAAGTCGCCACTGTCATCCCAACAAATCAGGAAATCCCAGGCTTAGGGAGGTTAACAGTCAAAGGTCATACCACAAGCAAGTAGCAGAACCACTGGTGATCCATGTCATCCGCCCACCTCCACGGGGTTCTGCTCCATCAGCCGATGAGCATAAGTGACCCATTGCTGCAAAGAACGCAGCTGTGTATGGAAGCGCCGTTTCCTGGTCTTTGCAATAGCGTCCCTGAAGTCGTGGGCTTCAAACCCTCACTGCATTTTTCCTATTACATACTAAAGTAAACAGGTAGCTATTAAAATGTAAAAGGTTCATCCGGATATACCCCGAAGTCATCCCATGTAACAAAGGGGTACAGATGTCACACTGGGGGAGACCCACTGCATCTTCCCATGCTGGCTTTGAGAAATGAGTAGGAGCGTGGCCCTTGGAGAATTTGAATTCATTCAACGATCACCCTATGACAGTCAGGGTTATTTTGCACGTACACCTCCACTGACATGAAAATGTCTTCTTGGGCCTCACAAGCATGCTTTCTTCTCTCATTATTCGGGCCAGTAAGTGGCATCCTAGGGTTCTTGTGGTGCACTTGAATGAAAAGCAGGGACGTGAGTAAAAGGCTGCTGGCCCAGCAATGCGCATTGCTCCTGGAAGCTGCCTCTCTAGGCCCAACTCCACCCCAGGGCAGCACTTCCCCGCCACTGCAATGATGGATCAGAACCACCAGAGGGCAGTAACACAAACCAGATTTTTTTTTTTTTCCTTTGGATCCAAATGCGGATGCACACAGTTTAATAATATGTAAAGCCCATTATTACAAGCTTTTCCTCTCCCCACCCCCTATTAATGAACAAATGCCCAGGGGTAATGCAGATATTTCTAAATACAGTGCAGGAAAGGGCAATCTGTATTCATACACAGGGAGTCTAACACACAGTGGTAAGTGGAAATGAAAATAAATACCCAGATGCAACTAAACCATTAAGGCTAAAGATTTAGCTGTCTATATGGCTGCATACATAGAAATATAGACGCCTGACTCCCAGAAATGGGCATCTTTAAAACATTTATTTCATGAGTTCTTATTAAGAGTTCATAATAATACCTGTAATGATAACTACAAAGCTACAAGAGGGTCTAAGATGAATTTCATCTTTACTGCTGGGCACACAAAGGGGAATTTTACTCTTTGACTAAGGTAAGTGAATGAATTATTCAGGGTCTTTCCGTGGACATTTAAAACCTGTAACTCCACACTTGAAACAACAGCACAAATTTAAAAAAGAAGAGCAACAACAACTGGCTAATCCCCAAACCACAAAATACCAACTGACATTTCCCCACATCTATTCAGGGTCCTTTGACGCAGATGAATGGTTTTTGGTGTTTGTGACAGCAGAATCTTGTAGTGTGGTTACTGGTTTTAACATCACAGCATAGAGCATACAATAGACCGAGTCGGGATATTTTTACCCAAGGATAACCTACCCCCTTTCTCGATAAACAAAGACATGGAAATAACCCTGACATTTTTCTCAAGCATGACAGAAAGGAAGATTCCCTGGTCCTGTATTTTCACAATGGCTGGGAATTTGAGGGCCCTCGGAAAAGCAAGATGGAGTCACTGCAAACAGCCTTGTCTCCAGAGTCACCCCATGAAACCCTGATATTTGCAAAATGCTTGACAGATTATCTAATACACAGCATGTGAGCAAAGCATATGGAATTCAGAGTCAAATGCCTCTAAACGTAATATGAGGTCACCTTGGGGATGTGAACAAAGCCCTCTGAGCTCAGTTCCTTCCTAAGGCAGGTAGGAGAACAGATCCTGAAATACGTCCCTGTGTAAGGATGAGGGTCACCTGTGTAATATGGCACAAAGCACTGAAAACTTAGATTTATAAAGAGTTTTGTTTTTATTTTCCCCATTTTATAAACAAGGAACTAGAACTGTAAAGACTTGTCCAAGGTCATGGTCAGTAAAGGCAGAGGAGGGCCACAGCCAGGGTGATTCTTCCCACCCCTCCATGGTGACTTTGTCAGCGTTGACCTTTATTTCTCACAGTTCTAGGGCTGGGAAGTCCCAGACAGAGGTGCCTGCGAATGGGTTTTATTGTGAGGAATATTCTCATGACTTAGAGACAGCTATCATTCGCTGTGTGCTCACATGACCTCTTCTTTGTGTGCACCTGGAGAGAGAGCTCTCTGGTGTCTCCTCTTAAAAGGACACTAATCCCATCATGGGGGCTCCACCCTCATGACCTCATCTAACCCTAATGACCTCTCAGAGCCCCATCTCCAAATTCTATCACCCTGGGAGGTTAGTGCTTCAACAATATAAATTCTGGGGAATACAAGGATTCAGCCCATAACAAGGGGGTAACAGTGGGCTTCTTTATCCTGCTCCATATTTTCTGTCCAAGACAACAAATATTTGTGGATAATCTGCTAGGTGCCAAGCACAGTACCAGGCCTCAGGGGAAACAAGGATGACCAGGAGCCCTCAAAGAGTTTAATGTCAGGACAGTTGCTATGGAATGTTCTCCAAGAAAGAGCATTTATGACATGTGGGCTTTTATGACGGTATATTGCATAGTTGATGACAACAAACTTCATGAGATCCTTTCTCAGATAGCTGTGCTTGAGACAATTGTAATGTGAGTCTGGCAACTAATCAGTACAGAATTAATATTTGATAAGGTAATTAATGTATTAATTTCCTCAGGAAGACGGAATCAAAGGAAGAAAGGAAGGACATTTTCAAATTTTCAGCCTATAGATGCTTACAAAGGATCTGTGCCTCCTGGTAGGGAATTGTCAGATCCAGTTATGGAATGATGATTATAGCAAAGCTGGATATTTACTGAGTATGTTTAATTTCTCTCAGTTGAGTTAGTATAATTAAAACTGTTTTCTGGATTGGAAAACTGAAAGGGCTCAATTTCAATTAATATATATTGGCTGGGGCTCCTGGGTGGTTCAGTTGGTTAAGCATCCAACTCTTTATTTTGGCTTAGGTCATGATCTCAGGTTTGCAAGATCAAGTTCCGTGTTGGGCTCTGTGCTCATCATGGCGTCTGCTTGAGATTCTCTCTGTCCCTCTGCCCTCCCCGCACTTGTGCAAGCTCTCTCTCTCTCAAATAAATAAAATATTTAAATGAATATATATGTATGTGTGTGTGTGTGTATATATATATATATATATATATTAGCTGACTACTACATGCTAGTAGTATCCATGTTTGCTAGTATGTATGTATGAATGTATTTATATAAATATTCAGTCTAGAACAAGGGGCATTTTACATCTATGTAAAGTCTCATTTAATTCTTACAATAAACCTTTGAGGAAATTTTGTTAGATAATTTAAAATGAAGACCAGAGAAGTCAAGGACTCATAAGTGGTAAGTGGCTAAGAGAGTACTAGAATATTCTTGCCAACCATTCAAATGTTATTTTGATTACACACACACACACACACACACATAATTTTCTCCTCCAAGCATCCCCAAAATCTAGTTGCTAGGATTTTTTTTCTGTTGTTAGTTTTGGTATGCTACTTTATTCTGGTATATAGTATAGGGGTGAAGTTGGGTCTTTTTTGAGGGTATATATGTTTGAAAGGGGAAAAACTTATGCAAATTTCTACCTCCCTTCAAAAGTAGACAAGGATCTCAAGGAAGAGGAGATCAAGTTTCATCTGCTCTGGGGAATTAAGTGTGTTCTGTGTTTAGCCCTGGGATCCAGAAGAACCCATATGGGTACCCACTCGATGAGCATGGCGTGCCTCTTCTGAGCAGCCCAGAAGAGAAAGGCTTCCAGTTTCAGTCCCCCATTTGAGGCCAGACATGTGACAGTGTTAGTCTGGAAACCAGGTCTGGAGCTGAGGAAGGCTGAATACTAGTGCCCCCAGAATTTTGATGTCCTGATCGCTGGAACATGTGAAGGTTATTTTATATGGCAAAGACTTCACAGATATGATTAAACTAAGGATCTTGAGACAGGAAATTTAATTGCAATCACATGTGTCCTTATAAGAGGAAGAGGGAGATTAGACACACAGAAGAGGAGGAGGCAATGTGACCATTGAGGCAGAAAATGGAGTGATGTGGCCACATGCCAAGGAATGTTGACAGCCCCTAGAGGAGTACAGTCAACAAAGGGATTCTCCCCTAGAGCTTCTGGAGGGAACAGAGCCCAGCTGAATCCTTGATTTTGGCCCAATGAAACTGATTTTGGACTTCTGGCCTCCAGAACTATGAGAAGATGCATTTCTATTGTTTTGAGCCACTAAGTTTGTGGTCATTAGCTGCAGTAGCCATTTGTAACTAAAGAGAGGGACAAAAAGTCAGAGATATGGCAAATGAGAAAAAGGAAGACAGTTTCATGTACCAACCACTAACTTAATCTTACCAACATGGTGTTTTATGCTTGTGACACTTAGCAATTTCTTCTGTCAGGAGAGCAAGATAGGCTTTAGGGTCAAGAACACTATGGTTAACTCAATAATTATTTCCTCCTTGTATAGAATACATACTAGACAAAGCAGCAATTCCTCAAACCTCCAAGATCAGTCTCTCTGTGGGAACAGTGAGTCTGCATAAGAATTAACTTTGAAATACAAAGAAATATAAAACCATTTGTTATGATGTTCACTGCACAGCTGTACAATTTTCTGTGAGCGACTGGTTCTTACTCTGAGTCCTCAGACCTCCAGAAGTTCTTGAACTTTATTTGAAGGTTTGGAGTTCTGAGCAAGAATTATATGTTAATTCTTATTATACCATAATAATTAGGCCCTCTGACTAGAAGACATCTTATGGGAAGATGGCAAAATGATTGTTTGGAACCTTGTAGGCCATGCTAAGGAGTTGGGATTTCATTCTAAATGTAGTGGGAAGCCATGAATGACTTTGATGCAGGACAAGGCCATGACTGGAATTAGATTTAGGATGTTGTTCTGGCTGTCCCATGTGGGAGGATGGTAGTGGAGAGGTGTACAGCCCAGCGGTCTAGGAACTGATAATGGTAGCCTGGACTATGGCAGTGAACATGAAAATGACAGAGAAGTAGGAAAGTGGAGACATACCGGAAAAGCAGAATCTAAGTTAATTCAGTTAACCCAAAGGGAGGAGTAAGGGAAAGGGTGAATCAGTGATAACTCCTAGGCACCTTGCTTAAATAAGTTAAAGATGATATCTGGGAAGGCCAAAAATGGGGAGGGGGGAGAAGCTGTGTGGCTTGCTTATGGGGGGTGGGAGGGATGGAAATAAAGCCTCCAGTTTAGGAAATATTATGCTGACAAGTAAGGGGAATTAATAAGTAGGCTGTAGAATATGGGGATTTGGAGCCCAGAGAGTAGTTCTGGACAAGAAATTCTGAGTGTTAGCAGTGTAAAGATGATGGCATTTAAACTATGCTAGAAAAAAAGAAGCAAAAGCTAAATTAGTAGCACAGGTAAGTAGGTTATTTGGAAATGAAATCCGCTCTCTCTCTCTCTCTCTCTCTCTCTCTCTCACACACACACACACACACATGCACGCACACACACACTGAGCAGCCAAACCACAACCTGCCAGGACTTAACTGCAGGGCATGGAGAGTCTGCCCCTATAGCTGCAATCTAAGTGCTTTGGGAAGAAAATTAAATAATCAAAACTGAACAAAATTCTAGAATGAATTCAAAATTTGGGGAAGAAAATTAAATAATCAAAGCTGAAGCAATTCTAAAAAAATGCTGTTATAATCTAATCATTGTATACTGTTTTTAATTTTTCACTTTGGATACTCTTCTTTAAAATGACACTATATATAGAGTATAGATTACAGATGACAGACTGCTAGATAATTGAAATTTAAGATAAAATATGGTAAATACTTCGAGATTATAGCAATGTTGAGATATAGATGAATGTATGGGTGGGTGGATGAGTGGATGGATGGATGAACAAACAGACGGGGAGACTCATAGAGACAGATTTTAAAACACCATTTTGTATTTGGCACATGGTGGATAATTTAGCATTCACCCAAAAAAGTTATCCAGAACAAACATCGTGTTTGTTCATGAAGTTTCGAGGAATTGGGAAGGAGACAGGTCATGTGATCAGGAGAACTATCTTCAGACTTAGTAATTCTCTATCAAATTTAAGAAAGAAAATCTATCAGTAATCAAAAGATTTGATTCCTAAATGAGGAAGAGTTGCATTTCCAGGATGTAGGAATCATATCTGAACACCCACCTCTCCTGCCAGAGGCCACGATTCAGTTTAGAATATTAGAAAATATGACAGGTTCACTTGGGAGGTAAACTGTTTACATTTGATAATCCAAAGGCAATTAATAATACATTAGATTGTCTCCTCCAATTAATACCATATGCAAATAATTCCATCATGAAATGGGGGGGGGGAGGATATGAAAATAAAGTTAAGAAAAGATTACAAAGTCTTCGTCCAAAGTCAAGAACACGCCCAAATGTTGTGCAAAGTCTCCAGCTCACCAAAGACATGATGCAGCTGTCATACTCTGTGAACAGAATCCAGCACTTCCAAGGTCAACGAACCTAATATGAAGTTTAATTTTCACTCTGATCTTCTGCTATAAGGTTCTCTGGCCTCCTTTAATCTGAATGAAAATTAGCAAACTTCTTCAGCCATTTTTCCTTTCCTAGGGTTGTTGGTGAGCCTGGTATCTACAACCCAGCCAACTTTGCAGAAAACCACAGTTTAGATGGAAAATCACTTTGGGTTTCTGGCTCATCAGCAGTACTGCACATCTAATTAGCTCAACAATTGGTCCCTGTGATAAAATCAGCTAATTTTATGTTCAAATGGCTGCTTCGTGGTAAGCAATACTGTCACTCTCAACTCCAAGTATAAAGAAGTTGCTGAAGAAGCTGGTTACTAAGGGGGTCACTGGGGGCAAACTAGTGAAGACTATTAAATTAGTAACCTAAGTCAATGTTATAGTTAGTGCATAGGGGTCCCACCAGGGCTCAAGATGAATTCCCAGAATGTAATGACAGGACCGGAAATGCCAACTCTTAAAGGGAAAATTAGTGTATATAAAATGCATGGAATGAATCGTCTGCAGAATCTCCTGCTCTTACAAATAAACCTGTATGTTTGTGATAAGAGTATGAGTCTTAGATCTTAATCTAGTATTGTTAAGAAATGACTCTCCCTACATTAAAGACCTCTATGGTTTCAGGAATTTGTGCAAGGCTACCCAGTAGAAAACCTAGGAAAGTCCATTCCGGAAGTCACCTCTTCAGCTTCCTCCTCTCCTCTACTCACCTGTTAAGGCAACTGGTGATATCTGAAACCCCCTCCCTACTTTGTGGCATCTATTAGAAACATTAAGGTGGGTTTTTTTTAAGATAAAAGTAAAAGCACAGATCAACTTGTTTATGGTGTAAAAGATAATTATATCACCTCTCATAGGCACTGCAAATTATTGATTTTTTTTGGTGTGTATACTGTCAGTTATACTACTTGAATGGATGATTAGAAATTTATACAACTTTTGAAATAAGAAAAACATGAATGCGTTCAATTTTACATAAAGATAAAAAGAGATACATACATACCTCTATCTAAACATATCCATTATATCTATGCATCTATATAGATAAATACAGTCAGAGATAAATAAATGATTTCATTTATATAAGGTGCTTAAGATAGTAATTACCATATTGTAAGCACTCAGGTGGTTCTGGTGTTGCTGTTCTATCATCATCATCATTATTATACAGGAAGATATATACTATATGTAAATATATAAACTACACATTTAATGGTATATTATATAACTATCTGGTTACAGCAGGATGCCTGCTGAAAAATAAACTTGTTTCTTTCTTTCTCTGCTCCTCCCGGGGGAGGAAGGGGAGTCAGAAAGTCACTAGGAAAGGTGCCAGAAAGTCACTAAATCATGGTAGATCATCCCTGAGGCACTGTATTAGTCAGTTGCCTGGATGGTATGGGGCGGGGGCGGGTCAAGGACCCTTCATAGATGGTTCCATCAGCCACCTCTCATGCACCAGCTTAAATCCTCTCAGCCTGGGGGGTGGAGCAAGATGGTGGAGGAGTTGAAGACCTGTATATTGTCTGGTCTCAGGAATTCAGCTGTATAGGGATCAAACCATTCTGAACACCTACGAACTCAACGGGAGATCGAAGAAAAGAATAGCAACAACTCTCTGAACAGAAAAGCGACCACTTTCTGGAAGGTAGGACATGCGGAGAAGTGAATCCGAGGCGATATTCGGGAGCATAGACGGCGGGGGAGAGGGCCTCCGCGGCCGCTTCTGGCAAGTGATAGAGCCGCGGAGCACAAAATCGGAACTTTTAGAAGTCGGCTCCTCTGAGGGACGTCGCTCCAGTGGCTAAGCGGCGGGTGGAACCCTCCCGGGACAGTGTGGTCTCAGGACCCTCGGGGTCACAGAAAGACCAGAGGTGCCTGAGTGCAGCAGAGCTCCCAGGTATCAGAGCGGGGAAGCCGGCTGCAGAGACGGAGCCGAGGCGCGCTCTCAGCTCGGGGTGGCCATAAACCGTGATCCGCGGCCCAGTCGGGCCACTGCTCCTCCAGCAGGGACCCAACAAGCGGCAGAGCCGGGGAGACTCCCCTTCCTCCCCCGGGAGGAGCAGCGCGGGAGCACACTGCAGGGATCTGCTGGGTTTGGAGACTCCACACCGAGTCGGGTGCCAGAGATAGAAACGCTCGGTCACAGGCCGGGTGATCACGGAGTGCGGCCGGAGACCGGGGAGATGGGAGTGACTGCTTTTCTCTGTGGCTCACTGAGGAGCGGGGCCCCAAGTCTTCGGCTCCTCCAGGGCAGAGATTGGGAGGCCGCCATTTTCACTCCCGTCCTCCAAAGCTGTACAGAAGGCCTGCAGGGAACAAAAGCTCCCGAGAACAAACTCGAGCAGATTACGTAGCCTGGACCAGCAAGGGCGGGGCAATTCCAACTCCAGCAAAGACATTTGAGAACCACTGTGACAGGCCCCTCCTTCAGAAGACCAGCAAGAACAGTCAGCCAAGACCAAGTTTACCGATCAATGAGAACAGCAGAGCTCTGGAGCTAGGGGAATACTGCACATAGAATCTATGGCTTTTTTACCATGATTCTTTAGTCTTTAAAATAATTTTTTTAACTTTTTTTTTGAATTTTTCTTTTTCCCTTTTTCAACCAAGATCTTATCAATCCCTTTTTTAAAAAAACATTTTTATTTTTAATTTTTAGAGTCATATTCTATCCCTTCATAGTAGTTACCCTTATTTTTGGCATATAAGTTGTTCTCTCTTTAAAGTTTTGAGATACAGTTTCTTCTAACAGATCAAAATATACCTTAAATCTCTAGTGTATGGCTTTGTTCTAGTCTCCTGGTGATCACATTCTCTCCCCCCCCCTCTTTTTAATCCTCTTCTTTCTTTTTTCAAACAACTTCTTAATTCCTTTTATAAAATTTTTTATAATTTTCATCTTTACAGTCATATTCCATCCCTTCATCGTATCAACCTTTATTTTTGTACATATGTAAGTTTTTCTTTCTTTAAAAATTTGGGAGGCACTTTCTTCTAACAGACCAAAATACACCAAAATTTAGTGTATGGCACTGATCTATGCACCAGCCTGATCATATTTGATCATATTCTGTTTTTTTTTTGTTCTGTTATTGTTTTTATTTTTTCTTTTTCTTTTTTCTTTCTTTTCCTTTCTTCTTCCCCACTTTCAGGTCTTTTCTGACTTGTTTAGAATATATTGTCTGGGGACATTGTTACCCTGTTAGCATTTTGTTCTCTCATTCATCTATTCTCCTCTGGACAAAATGACAAGATAGAAAAAATCACCTCAACAAAAAGAACAAGAGGTACTACTGACTGCCAGGGACCTACTCAATACAGACATTAGTAAGATGTCGGACCTAGAGTTCAGAATCATAATTTTAAAGATACTACTGGTCTTGAAAAAAGCATGGAAGTTATTAGAGAAACCCTTTCTGGAGAAATAAAAGAACTAAAATCTAACCAAGTTGAAATCAAAAAGGCTATTAGTGAGGTGCAATCAAAAATGGGCACACTAACTGCCAGGATAAATGAGGCATAAGAGAGAATCAGTGATAAAGACCAAATGATGGAAAATAAAGAAGCTGAGAAAAAGAGAGATAAACAACTACTGGATCACGAGGGCAGAATTCGAGAGATAAGCGAAACCATAAGACAAAACAACATTAGAATAATTGGGATCCCAGAAGAAGAAGAAAGAGAGAGAGGGGCAGAAGGTATATTGGAGCAAATTATAGCAGAGAACTTCCCTAATTTCGGGAAGGAAATAGGCATCAAAATCCAGGAGGCACAGAGAACCCCTCTCAAAATCAATAAAAATAGGTCAACACCCCAACAATCTAATACTAAAAATTATGAGTCTCAGAGACAAAGAGAAAATCCTGAGAGCAGCTTGGGAGAAGAGATATGTAACCTACAATGGTAGAAACATTAGATTGGCAACAGACCTATCCACAGAGACCTGGCAGGCCAGAAAGGACTGGCATGATATAATCAGAGCACTAAAGGAGAAAAATATGCAGCCAAGAATACTATACCAGCTAGGCTGCCATTGAAAATAGAAGGAGAGATAAAAAGCTTCCAGGACAAACAAAAACTAAAGGAATCTGCAAACATGAAACCAGCCTACAAGAAATATTGAAAGGGGTCCTCTAAGCAAAGAGAGAGCCTAAAAGTAACATAGACCAGAAAGGAACACAGACAATATACAGTAATAGTCACCTTACAGGCAATACAATGGCACTAAATTCATATCCTTCAGTAGTTACCCTGAATGTAAATGGGCTCAATGCCCCAATCAAAAGACACAGGCTATCAGATTGGATTAAAAAACAAGACCCATTGATATGCTGTCTGCAAGAGACTCATTTTAGACCCAAAGACACCCCCAGATTGAAAGTGAGGGGATGGAAAACCACTTACCATGCTAATGGACACCAAAAGAAAGCTGGGGTGGCAAAATTATGTCAGACAAATTAGATTTTAAACCAAAGACTGTAATAAGAGATGAGGAAGGACACTGTAATGTACTTAAAGGGTCTATCCAACAAAAAGATCTAACAATTGTAAGTATCTATGCCCCTAACATGGGAGCAGCCAATTATATGAGCCAATTAATAACAAAATCAAAGAAATACATCGACAACAATACAATAATAGTAGGGGACATTAACACCCCCCTCACTGAAATGGACAGATCATCTAAGCAAAAGATGAACAAGGAAATAAAGGCTTTAAAAATGACACACTGGACCAAATGGACTTCACAGATATATTCAGAACATTCCATCCCAAAGCAACAGAATACACATTCTCCTCTAGTGCCCATGGAACATTCTCCAGAATAGATCACATCCTGGGTCACAAATCAGGTCTCAACCTGTACCAAAAGATTGGGATCATTCCCGGCATATTTTCAGACCACAATGCTTTGAAACTAGAACTCAATCACAAGAGGAAAGTTGGAAAGAACTCAAATACATGAAGGCTAAAGAGCATCCTACTAAAGAATGAATGGATCAACCAGGAAATTAAAGAAGAATTAAAAAAATTCATGGAAACAAATGAAAATGAAAACACAGCTGTTCAAAATCTTTGGGATGCCCAGCAAAGGCAGTCCTGAGAGGAAAGTATATAGCAATACAAGCCTTTCTCAAGAAACAAGAAAGGTCTCAAATACACAACCTAACCCTACACCTAAAGGAGCTAGAGAAAAAACAGCAAATAAAGCCTAAACACAGCAGGAGAAGAGAAATCATAAAGATCAGAGCAGAAATCAATGAAATAGAAACCAAAAGAACATTAGAACAAATCAATGAAACTAGGAGCTGGTTCTTTGAAAGAATTAACAAGATTGATAAGCCCCTGGCCAGACTGATCAAAAAGAAAAGAGAAATGACCCAAATCAACAAAATCATGAATGAAAGAGGAGAGATCACAACCAACACCAAAGAAATACAAACAATTACAAGAACATATTATGAGCAACTATATGCCAGCAAATTAGATAACCTGGAAAAAACAGATGCATTCCTAGAGATGTATCAACTACCAAAACTGAACCAGGAAGAAATAGAAAACCTGAACAGACCTATAACCACTTAGGAAATTGAAGCAGTCATCAAAAATCTCCCAACAAACAAAAGGCCAAGGCCAGATGGCTTCCCAGTGGAATTCTACCAAACATTTAAAGAAGAACTAATACCTATTCTTCTGAAACTGTCCCAAAAAATAGAAATGGAAGGAAAACTTCCAAACTCGCTTTATGAGGCTACCATTACCTTGATCCCAAAACCAAAGACCCCATCAAAAAGGAGAATTATAGACCAATATCCTTGATGAACATGGATGTAAAAATTCTCACCAAAATACAGCCAATAGGATCCAACAGTACATTAAAAGGATTATTCACCATGACCAAGTGGGATTTATCCCTGGGCTGCAAGGTTGGTTCAACATCCGCAAATCAATCAATGTGATACAATACATTAACAAAAGAAAGAACAAGAATCATATGATCCTCTCAATAGATGCAGAAAAAGCATTTGACAAAGTACAGCATCCTTTCTTGATCAAAACTCTTCAGAGAATAGGGATAGAGGGTACATACCTCAATATCATAAAACCCATCTACGAAAAACCCACAGCAAATATCATTGTCAATGGGGAAAAACTGAGAGCTTTCCCCCTAAGGTCAGGAACGTGGCAGGGATGTCCACTATCACCACTGCTCTTCAACATAGTATGAGATGTCCTAGCCACAGGAATCAGACAACAAAAAGAAATAAAAGGCATCCAAATCGGCAAAGAAGAAGTCAAACTCTCACTGTTTGCAGATGATATGATACTTTAGGTGGAAAACGCAAAAGACTCCACCCCAAAACTGCTAGAACGCATACAGGAATTCAGTAAAGTGGCAGGATATAAAATCAATGCACAGAAATCAGTGGCATTCCTATACACCAACAACAAGACAGGAGAGAGAAATTAAGGAGTCGATCCCATTTATAATTGCACCCAAAACCATAAGATACCTAGGAATAAATCTAACCAAAGAGGCAAAGAATCTGTACTCAGAAAAATATAAAATACTCACGAAAGAAAATGAGGACACAAAGAAATGGAAAAACGTTCCATGCTCATGGATTGGAAGAACAAACATTGTGAAGATGTCAATGCTACCTAGAGCAATCTACACGTTCAATGCAATCCCCATCAAAATACCATCAACTTTTTTCAAAGAAATGGGACAAATAATCCTAAAATTTGTATGGAACCAGAAAAGACCCTGAATAGCCAGAAGAATGTTGAAAAAGAAAAGCAAAGCTGGCGGCATCACAATTATGGACTTCCAGCTTTATTACAAAGCTGTCATCATCAAGACAGTATGGTACTGGCACAAAAACAGACACATAGATCAATGGAACAGAATAGAGAGCCCAGAAATGAACCCTCACCTCTATTGTCAACTAGTCTTTGACAAAGCAGGAAAGAATGTCCAATGGAAAAAGGACAGTCCCTTCAACAAATGGTGTTGGGAAAATTGGACAGCCACATGCAGAAGAATGAAACTGGACCATTTCCTTATACCACACACAAAAATAGACTCCAAAAGGTTGAAAGGCCTAAATGTGAGACAGGAATCCATCAAAATCCTTGAGAAGAACACAGGCAGCAACCTCTTCGACCTCAGCTGCAGCAACTTCTTCCTAGAAACATCACCAAAGGCAAGGGAAGCAAGGGCAAAAATGAACTATAGGGACTTCATCAAGATAAAAAGCTTTTGCAAAGCAAAAGAAACAGTCAACAAAACCAAAAGACAACCGACACAATGGGAGAAGATATTTGCAAATGACATATCAGATAAAGGGCTAGTATCCCAGGGGCGCCTGGGTGGCTCAGTTGGTTAAGCGTCTGCCTTCAGCTCAGGTCATGATCCCAGGGTCCTGGGATCGAGCCCCACATTGGGCTCCGTGCTCGGCAGGAATCCTGCTTCTCCCTCTCCCGCTCCCCCTGCTTGTGTTCCCTCTCTCGTTGTCTCTCTCTGTCAAATAAATAAATAAAATCTTTAAAAAAAAAAAGGGCTAGTATCCAAAATCTATAAAGAACTTATCAAACTCAACACCCAAAGAACAAATAATCCAATCAAGAAATGGGCAGAAGACATGAACAGACATTTTTCCAAAGAAGACATGCAAATGGCCAACAGACACATGAAAAAGTGCTCAACATTGCTCGGCATCAGGGAAATCCAAATCAAAACCTCAGTGAGATACCACCTCACACCAGTCAGAATGGCTAAAATTAACAAGTCAGGAAACGACAGATGCTGGCGGGAATGCGGAGAAAGGGGAACCCTCCTACACTGTTGGTGGGAATGCAAGCTGGTGCAGCCACTCTGGAAAACAGTATGGAAGTTCCTCAAACAGTTGAAAATAGAGCTACCATACGATCCAGCAATTGCACTACTGGGTATTTACCCCAAAGATACAAATGTAGATATCTGAAGGGGTACATGCACCCCAAAGTTTATAGCAGCAATGTCCACAATACCCAAACTGTGCAAAGAGCCAAGATGTCCATCAACAGATGAATGAATAAAGAAGATGTGGTACACACACACACACACACACACACACACACACACACACACACACACACACAGGAATATTATGTAGCCATCAAAAGGAATGAGATCTTGCCATTTGCAACAATGTGGATGAAACTGGAGGGTCTTATGCTGATCTAAATAAGTGAATCAGAGAAAGACATGTATCATATGACCTCACTGATATGAGGAATTCCTAATCTCAGGAAACAAACTGAGGGTTGCTGGAGTGGGAGCGGAGGTGGGAGGGATGGGGTGGCTGGGTGATAGACATTGGGGAGGGTATGTGCTATGGTGAGCGCTGTGAATTGCGCAAGACTTTTGAATCACAGATCTGTACCTCTGAAACAAATAATGCAATATATGTTAAGAAAAAAAAATGAAGAAGATAGCAGGAGGGGAAGAAGTGGGGGGGCAATCAGAGGGGGAGACAAACCATGAGAGACGATGGACTCTGAAAAACAAACTGAGGGTTCTAGAGGGGAGGGGGTGGGGGGATGGGTTAGCCTGGTGATGGGTATTAAGGAGGGCACGTTCTGCATGGAGCACTGGGTGTTATGCACAAACAATGAATCATGAAACAGTACATCAAAAACTAATGATGTAATGCATGGTGATTAACATAACAATAAACATTTTTAAAAAAATCCTCTCAGCCTCACCTTTCTCTCTTCCAGCACTGTCTGCAGTGCTCAGCTCTGTATGGACTCTGGTTAGCTTTATGCAGGTGCAACCCTAGAGTGATTCACCTCACACCACGTGCCTCCTGCCTCCTGCTGCAGGGACATCTCCTACATCCACACAAGTGCGACCCAGAAGTGCAGAGTGAACCCACGGAGAATGGTATCCATTAGACCAAACAACCCCTCACTGATAGCACAGACCGAAATATATTTAATTCTCCCTCCTTTCTTTTCTATGCCCCATGCCCCTGCCTCCTCCCTCCATGGCACCACACTCCCAAGTTAAGCCCGCACACACAAGCCTTTGCTTATGCTTTCCATGGGACTGGACTAAGATAAAAATGATAGTGGTAACCCCTGTGCAGGGGCACAGTTAGCCCTACTGCTCACCAGGGAAGGTGGATAAAGGTGGCACTTTGTTCTTTGGTTCCCAAAAAGGCAAATGTCCTTGCCCTCTCATTGTATAGATCTGAAAAGGGGGAAAGGAGACAGTAGTCCCCGGTGCTCAAGGTGGGAGAGAAGGTTAAATCCTGACCCAGGGCTCCTGGGCAAAGACTGTATCAGGAATGGAAGACCCCTCTGCATTTGACTGAGCTCAGCCAAGGGTCCCTAGGACTATGGCTTTCAGCATTCAGCTCTTTCCAGTGGTGACTGAAAGGAAAACTACTTGACCTTCAAGCTGCGTATCTCCAGAAAAGAAAGCAAGGGAGCAGCTCCTGGTGCAGCACCTCTGATGGCCACGAGGACTGTGCTCTGTGGCGGCCCTATGCTCTTGCAATAAGCCAACACAAGAGCAGAAGGCTTGGAATCTTGAGTGTCCCAGCCAGAAAGCCAGACTAACATGCCCCGTGCCCCCTGCAATACAGGTACACACACCCCTTATGGACTGCTGTGCTGTCTAATCAGGTAACCACCAGACATATGTGGCTATTTAAATAGACTAATTAAAACAAAACAGTCAGCCACACAATTGCATTAGCCACATTTCAATGTTCAATGGCAAGAAGGTGGCCAGTGGCTACTATATTGAAAAGGGCAGAAGAGACCACTGTCATTATGGCAGAAAGTTGTATTGGAGGTGCTGCTCTGGAGTCAGGACTCTGGGTTTCAGTCAGTTAGTCAGGAGACCAACACCGGACTTACCACCCACCTATCAGTGGAATGGAGGGTGGCTTTTATTTATGTGGTAAAATAAAAGAAACGTGAGAGTATTTGTTCTCTGAGTTGGTAATAAAGCACTTATATGTGGTTACATTAACAGCAATGGATATTTGGATGCTGGGGCACAGGAGACCCCAATTTTTATGGAAAAAAAGATTCTACTTTTAAAAACCAAACAAAAATATGTATACATATGTATGTATTTAATTCCCACATACTTAGGTACAAAACACCCAAAGAGTATTTGGGTAGAACAACTAGAGTATAAGATTAACATTCCCCAAGGGTACAAAAATAATGGAGAAATTATTAAAAGTTAATTATATTTAATATCTTAATTTTAATTCCTATGTATATCAGTTATCTAAAATCAACATAGGTTCCACTCAAAGCTAAGAGTAAGAAACTATACAGGGATAGAAGCCAAAAAATTAGGTATAAGTTAGCTTCTTCATCATCAGATGGAAGACACTGACCTTTAGAACTTAAAATTCTCATTTTGAACACCAGAATATCATCTCATTTGGCGATATTCTAGAGAGACATTAATATCCCTCTCCAATCTCTTAGCATAACTTGGTACCTTAAGAGACTGGATCATAACAGTAGGTAATTTACATATAGCATTAATCACATGTCATTTTCAGTATTATTAATTACTCACATTGCCTTTATAATTAAATATAGTAAGATTAAACCAAAGAGAAGTAATTTTTAAGTTCTTGCTTAGGGCTGATGCTCTGTTGAGTCCAGCACAGTGTCTTGCCTGGTGTAGGCATTTCCCTACCCACCTCTCAAATGTTGGTGTTCCACAAGTCCCGAGCCCTTTCTCATCTCTTTTTTTTTTTTTAAGATTTTATTTATTTGACAGACAGCAAGAGAGGGAACACAAGCATGGGGAGTAGAAGAGGGAGAAGCAGGCTTCCCGCTGAGCAGAGAGCCCAATGTGGGGCTCAATCCCAGGACCCTGGGATCATGACCTGAGCCGAAGGCAGACACTCAATGACTGAGCTACCCAGGCACCCCCCCTTTTCTCATCTCTTATCATTTATCTCAAGTGACTGTATCAACAACTAGGGCTTCATTTACCAAATAGAACTCCCAATAATAAGGGGCTACCATTTGTGGAGCATTAACTATGTGCTAGGCCCTGTGCCTTACAAGCATTAATCAGGTCAACAGTCACAACAACCCTGCCTGCAAGGAAGAAACAGCCCACATCTCCTCCTAACAATCATCTGGATGCCCAGGTCATAGGTCCCTTAAACTCATTTCCAGACCAGAATTACCTTCACCACAAATCTGCCTCGGTTCCTCCATACCTTCATACAAAACATCGCAAGCCAGAAACCTACAAATCACCCTGGACTCCTCCCTCTCCTTTTTTCTCTACTTCTAGTCAAGTTCCAAGTTCTATTATTTTTACTTCCTAAATATCCCTTCATTCCATGCAGACCGGCAGCACCCTAGAGAAGGCTCCCATCATTTCTTGCCCAGAGTCCTGCATTAGCTGTCCAACTCATCTCCCTGAATCTGGTCTTTTTTCTGTAATCCCAGTTACTCTACTAACTTAACCCTATGACTCTGGGCATCTGAAATACAGGGGTCTGTAATAATGAGGTCTCTCTCATAGGTTTACGTGAGTTAAAAAAGACATAGAGTTTTCTAAGTGTCAGGTAGTTGATAAAAAGTTATGCGGCTGACATATGAATTGAGATAATTTGGTGCTGGAGGCTACGTGCTTAACCACCACCACATATGCCCAGATGAGCCCATCATTATCAGAAAAGTCATGATGAACAGAGACATAAGAAAGGAACACTTACAGTGAAAAGCTTTTGAGAATGGCAATATAAATATACTCCAATTACTCTAAAACTTTGCAGCTTTAACAACAAACACCTATTATGTTGTGGTTTCTGTAGTACCACTTAGCTCAGTGCCTCTGGCTTGAGGCCTTTCATGAGTTGTAGTCAAACTGTCAGCTGGGGTTGCAAACTCATCTGAAAGCTTGACTGGGGCTGAGGGGCTTCCAAGCTTGCTCATGTGCTTCTTGGAGGCCTTCATCCTTTGCCACATGAACCTTTACACAGGGCTGACTCACAATATGGCAGCTGGCTTCCTCCAGGGCAAGTGATCCAAGAGACAAGAAGAGAGGGCCCCTAATATGGAAGCCACAATCTTTTAATAAACTCATCTCAGAAGTAACATCCCACCACTTCTGTCATTCATTGGGAGTGAGTCATTAAATCCAGCCCATACTCAAGGACAGGGGTTTACACAAGGGCACAGACCCACTAAGAGCCAAGCCAGAGGCTGCTTACTATTATCACCCAAGTAGACATCACAGCCCTGGAGGGAGGGGGTGTACTGAGAATTAGTGGGGTTCTATCAGCATTTCCTTTAGCCCTCTCTGCTTTTCAGAGTCGAACTGACCATGAACTTCATGTTCTGCTACTTTTTCATCAGTATATAACACTCTTGTCTCTGCCTCCTCCTCACTGCCATCTCTGTCACATGGAGGATATGTGGAGAACCCATAGATTGCTGGGGACTATTATATATCAGACTTTTTACATAAATCTAAAATAGATCAGCATTATAATAGCTACTGGATATATTGTTAAGCATAAATTTAAGTCAGGAAATATAACAATAATTAAAATTTAAACATTATCACAAAGTTCTAAAAATTAAAGCAATGCAAGTTATTTTTAAAAGAACCAAAGCTCTATTGGAGATTTTTAAATAGAATACAAGTTAATAGTAAAAATAATTATTTCATGCTATTCTAACAATATTTCTAAGTAGTATTTTCACTATACTTCAATCTACTGTTACTAGCAAGAGACAGTGAGTATCCTGGGTTGAACTGTGTGCCCAAAAAAATACAGGTTGGAATCCCAACCCCCCCAGGATCTCAGAATGTGAGCTTATTTGGTGATAGCGTCTTTACAGAGGTAATCAAGTTAAAATGTGGTTATGCAGTTGGACCATAATCTACTATGACTGGAGTTGTCATAACAAGGGGAAATTTGGACACAGAAACAGACATGATAGAGGAAAGACAATGTAAAAAAGATACAAGGAGAAGACAGCAATCTACAAGCCAAGGAGAGGGGCCTGGGACAGAACCTTCTGTGGCAAGCCTCAAAAGGAACCATGAGCCAAGCAGAGCCAGCACCTTGATTTTGGACTTCCAGCCTCCAGAACCATGAGACAATGATTTGCTATTGTTTAAGCCACGAGTCTGTGATACTTTGTTACGGCAGCCTGAACAAACTATTATAAGGCGAAGAAAGAAAAAATGAGATTTAGCGAGAGAGAGAGAGAGGCAGAGAGAAACAGAAAAGAAGATATATCAAGATACATATTCATCTGGATGAGTTGATTTTAACAAGAAATGCACAAGGGCCTACTCCTAAAATCTCATTTAGCATATTTATGGAGCAGAAGCTGACAGATATTTCCAAAAACTGTGTAAATGGAACACAGTGCCAGGTGAAACCAACCAGATTGTCCCTCTACAAATGGGGTCTGACCTGGTAGGGGCCAACAGTGGGAATCCAGGAGCAAGAGGGGAACCTACCTTCTGGTAGTCTTCTTTCGACCTCAGGGCCACCTCCATGTGCTCAGTAGAGGTTGGATAGATGGCTGAGCGGTACTGAGTGCCATGGTCATTGCCTTGGCGCATGCCTGAGAAAGTGGAAAGCAGAAAGGATTACTGGAGTGGACCAGGTAAAAAGGCCAGTGTCACAAGTTCTCTATGATTCATGTGCTGCTAAGTTGCTCGGTTTTGTTTTGTTTTTTTTCCAACTGAAGTATGGTTGACACACAACGTTACATTAGTTTCACATATACAACTTAGTGATTTGACAAGTCTTACCTTATGCTACACTCACCACAAGTATACCTACCATCTGCCACTGTACAATGCTATTACAACACCTCTGACTATATTCCCTATGCTGTGCCTTTTATTCCTGTGACTTATTCATCCCATAACTGGGAGTTTGTACCTCCAACTCTTCTTCACCCATTTTCACCCATCCCCCACAACCTCTCCCGTCTGGCAACCATCAGTTTGTTCTCTGTATTTATGGGTCTGTTTCTATAATTTGTTTGTTTGTTCATCTGTTTCGTTTTTTTTAGATTCCACAAACATGAGAATTTGTTTTTCTCTGTTTTACTTATTTCACTTAGCATAATATCCCCTAGGTCTATCCATGTTGTCACAAATGGCAAGATTTCATTCTTTTTTATAGCTGAGTAATATTCTGTATATGTACACCACAGTTCCTTTATCCATTCATCCATCAATGGACATTTAACATTGCTTCCATATCTTGCATATTATGAATAATGCTGCAATAAACACAAGGGTACATATATTACTAAGTGCTTGTTTTAATTTCATCTTGACACCACTCTCCTTAAACAAGAACAAAATATATGTTTCACTTTGCTTATTTTAATTACAACAGATGTTTGAACTTACGTAAATTTATCATAGGTCTTAGATCACAGTAGATGCTCTACAATATGTATTTTTCTATGCAGATATTTAAATCACAACCTATTCCATTTTTCACTTGCAAAGCACTGTGTTGTACATTATTTCTTGGGATCTTAGTGAGATAACGTGTATGGCAGTTACTGTGGTCCCTCACTTGGCAAATAAGGAGATGGGATTACGTATGTGTAAGCACCTGGCATACTGCTTGGCACATAGGAGGTGCCTATAAATGACTAAATAGCTGGTATTCAGTGAGTTTGAAGAGCTTGCTTAAGGTCATCCACACAATTAAGAGAAAACCTGAGCCTTAAAGTTAGCCCACCCCATTTTCCACTGTGTCACAGCTGCTAACATATAGATCCCAATCAATTTCTAACTGAATAATTTAGTCCCCAAAGATAAACAGCCACAGGCTGAATATAGATCTCCTATAGATCTTCATGCTGTGGTCAAATGAACCTCGCATGCATTTACTTCATCATTCAAGAATCCACTTCAGTTTTGTTTTTATTAACATATAATGTATTATTTGTTTCAGGGGTACAGGTCTGTGATTCAACAGTCTTGCACACTTCACAGCGCTCATCATAGCACATACCCTCCCCAATGTCCATCACCCAGCCAAGCCATCCCTCGCACCCACCTCCACTTGAGCAACCCTCAGTTTGTTTCCTGAGATTAAGAGTCTCTTATGGTTTGTCTCCCTCTCTGGTTTCATCTTGTTTCATTTTTCCCTCCCTTCCCTTACGATCCCCTGTCTTGTTTCTCAAAGTCGTCATATCAGTGAGATCATACAATGCTTCTCTTTCTCTCTTTCTGAACTGACTTATTTCGCTTAGGATAATACCCTCTAGTTCCAACCATGACATTGCAAATGGCAAGATTTCAATTTTTTTCATGGCTGCATAATATTCCTATATATATATATATATATATATATATATATATATATATATGACACATCTTTATCCATTCATCTGTTGATGGATATCTAGGCTCTATCCATAGTTTGGCTATTGTGCACATTGCTGCTATAAACATTGGGGTGCACGTGCCTCTTCGGATCACTACATTTCTATCTATGGGGTAAATACCCAGTAGTGCAATTGCTGGGTCATAGGGTAGCTCTGTTTTTGAGGAACTTCCATACTGTTTTCCAGAGTGGCTGCACCAGCTGCACCAACAGTGTAGGAGGGTTCCCCTTTCTCTGCATCCTCGCCAACATCTGTTGTTTCCTGACTTGTTAATTTTAGCCATTTTGACTAGTGTGAGGTGGTATCTCACTGAGGTTTTGATTTGGATTTCCCTGATGCCGAGCGATGTTGAGCACTTTTTCATGTATCTGTTAGCCATTTGGATGTCTTCTTTAGAAAAATGTCTGTTCATGTCTTCTGCCCATTTCTTGATTGGATTATTTGTTCTTTGGGTGTTGAGTTTGATAAGTACTTACAGATTTTGGATACTAGCCCTTTATCTGACATGTCATTTGCAAATATCTTCTCCCATTCTATCGGTTGTCTTTTGGTTTTGTTGATTGTTTCTTTTGCTGTGCAAAAGCTTTTGATCTTGATGAAGTCCCAATAGTTCATTTTTGCCCTTGCTTCCCTTGCCTTTGGCGATGTTTCTAGGAAGAAGTTACTGCAGCTGAGGTCGAAGAGATTGCTGCCCGTGTCCTCCTCAAGGATTTTGATGGGATCCCTGTCACACATTTAGGTTTTTCATCCAGTTTGAGTTTATTTTTGTGTGTGTGAGGAAATGGTACAGTTTCATTTTTCTGCATGTGGCTGTGCAATTTTCCCAACACCATTTGTTGAAGAGACTGTCTTTTTTCCATTGGACATTCTTTCCCGCTTTGTCAAAGATTAGTTGACCATAGAGTTGAGGGTCCATTTCTGGGCAATCTATTCTATTCCACTGATCTATGTGTCTGTTTTTGTGCCTGTACCATACTGTCTTGATGATAACAGCTTTGTACTAGAGTTTGAAGTCCGAAATGGTGATGCCACCAGCTTTGCTTTTCTTTTTCAACATTCTTCTGGCTATTCAGGGTCTTTTCTGGTTCCATACAAATTTTAGGATTATTTGTTCCATTTCTTTGAAAAAAGTTGATGGTATTTTAAAAGGGATTGCATTAAACATGTAGATTGCTCTAGGTAGCATAGACATTTTCACAACATTTGTTCTTCCAATCCATGAGCAAGGAACATTTTTCCGTTTCTTTGTGTCTTCACCAATTTCTTTCATGAGTATTCCATAGTTTTCTGAGTATCATACCATCTACAAAAAGTGAGAGTTTCACTTCCCCTCTGCTGATTCAGATGCCTTTTATTTCTTTTTGTTGTCTGATTGCTGAGGCTACGACTTCTAGTACTATGTTGAATAGCAGTGGTGATAGTGGACATCCCAGCCATGTTCCTGACCTTAGGGGAAAACCTCTCAGTTTTTCCCCATTTAGTATGATATTCACCAGGTGTTTTTCATAGATGGGTTTTATGATATTGAGGTATGTACCCTCTATTCCTACACTGTGAAGAGCTTTAATCAAGAAAGGATGCTGTACTTTGTCAAATGCTTTTTCTGCTTCTGAGAGGATAATATGATTCTTGTTCTTTTTTATTAATGTATTGTATCACATTGATTGATTTGCAGATGTTGAACCAGCCTTGCAGCCCAGGAATAAATCCCACTTAGTCATGGTGAATAATCCTTTTAATGTACTGTTGGATCCTACTGGCTAGTATTTTGGTGAGAATTTTCGCATTCATGTTCATCAGGGATATTGGTCTGTAGTTCTCCTTTTTGATGGGGTCTTTGTCCAGTTTTGGGATCCAAGGTAATGCTGGCCTCGTAAAATGAGTTTGGAAGTTTTCCTTCCATTTCTATTTGGAACAGTTTCAGGAGAATAGGTATTAATTCTTCTTTAAATGTCTGATAGAATTCCCTGGGAAGCCATCTGGCCCTGGGCTTTTGTTTGTTGGGAGATTTTTGATGACTGCTTCAATTTCCTTAGTCGTTATGGGTTTGTTCAGGTTTTCTATTTCTTCCTGGTTCAGTTTTGGTACTTCATACGTCTCTAGTAATGCATCCATTTCCTCCAGATTATCTAATTTGCTGGCATAGAGTTGCTCATAATATGTTCTTGTAATTGTTTGTATTTCTTTGGTGTTGGTTGTGATCTCTCCTCTTTCATTCATTATTTTATTTTTTTGTGCCATTTCTCTTTTATTTTTGATAAGTCTGGCCAGGGGTTTATCAATCTTATTAATTCTTTCAAAGAATCAGCTCCTAGTTTCATTGATCTGTTCTACTGTTCTTTTGGTTTCTATTTCATTGATTTCTGCTCTGATCTTTATGATTTCTCTTCTCCTGCTGGGTTTAGGCTTCATTAGTTCTTTCTCCAGCTCCTTTTGGTGTAGGTTTAGGTTGTGTATTTGAGACCTTTCTTGTTTCTTGAGAAAGGCTTGTATTGCTATATACTTTCCTCTTAGGATCGCCTTTGCTGCATCCCAAAGATTTTGAACAGTTATGTTTTCATTTTCATTTGTTTCCATGAATTTTTTTAATTCTTCTTTAATTCCTGGTTGACCCATTCATTCTTTAGTAGGATGCTCTTTAGCCTCCATGTATTTGAGTTCTTTCCAACTTTCCTCTTGTGATTGAGTTCTAGTTTCAAATAATAGTGGTCCGAAAATATGCCGGGAATGATCCCAATCTTTTGGTACAGGTTGAGACCTGATTTGTGACCCAGGATGTGATCTATTCTGGAGACTGTTCCATTGGCACAAGAGAAGAATGTGTATTCTGTTGCTTTGGGATGGAATGTTCTGAATATATCTGTGAAGTCCATTTGGTCCAGTGTATCATTTAAAGTCTTTATTTCCTTGTTGATCTTTTGCTTAGATGATCTGTCCATTTCAGTGAAGGGAGTGTTAAAGTCCCCTAATATTATTGTATTATTGACTATGTGTTTCTTTGATTTTGTTATTAATTGGCTTATATAATTGGCTGCTCCCATGTTAGGGGCATAGATATTTACAATTGTTAGATCTTCTTGTTGGATAGACCCTTAAGTATGATGTAGTGTCCTCCCTCATCTCTTATTACAGGCTTTGGTTTAAAATCTAATTTGTCTGATATAAGGATTGCCACCCCAACTTTCTTTTCATGTCCATTAGCATGGTACATTGTTTTCCACTCCGTAACTTTAAATCTGGAGGTGTCTTTGGGTCTAAACTGAGTCTTTTGCAGACAGCATATCAATAGGTGTTTTTTATCCAATCTGATACCCTATGTCTTTTGATTGGGGTATTTAGCCCATTTACATTCAGGGTAACTACTGAAAGATATGAATTTGGT
Organism: Zalophus californianus; assembly: GCF_009762305.2. Lineage (NCBI taxonomy): Eukaryota > Metazoa > Chordata > Mammalia > Carnivora > Otariidae > Zalophus > Zalophus californianus. Next base: position 151,323,069 of record NC_045596.1, read on the forward strand.
GCCATTGTATTGCCTGTAAGGTGACTGTTACTGTAAATTGTCTCTGTTCCTTTCTGGTCTATGTTACTTTTAGGCTCTCTCTTTGCTTAGAGGACCCCTTTCAATATTTCTTGTAGGGCTGGTTTCGTGTTTGCTGATTCCTTTAGTTTTTGTTTGTCCTGGAAGATTTTGATCTCTCCTTCTATTTTCAATGACAGCCTAGCTGGTATAGTATTCTTGGCTGCATATTTTTCTCATTTAGTGCTCTGAATATATCATGCCAGTCCTTTTTCCAGCCTGCCAGGTCTCTGTGGATAGGTCTGCTGCGAATCTAATGTTTCTACCATTATAGGTTACAGACCTCTTCTCCCAAGGTGCTTTCGGGATTTTCTCTTTGTCTCTGAGACTTGTGAGTTTTACTATTAGATGTCAGGGTGTTGACCTATTTTTACTGATTTTGAGAGGAATTCTCTGTGCCTCCTGGATTTTGATGCCTGTTTCCTTCCCCAAATTAGGGAAGTTCTCTGCTATGATATGCTCCAATATACCTTCTGCCCCTCTCTCTCTTTCTTCTTCTTCTGGGATCCCAATTATTCTAATGTTTCACTTTATGATACCACTTATCTCTAGAATTCTGCCCTCATGATCCAGTAGTTGTTTATCTCTCTTTTTCTCATCTTCTTTATTCTCCATCATTTGGTCTTCTTTATCACTAATTCTCTTTTCTGCCTCATTTATCCTAGCAGTTAGAGCCTCCATTTTTTATTGCACCTCATTAATAGCCTTTTTGATTTTGACTTGGTTAGATTTTAGTTCTTTTATTTCTCCAGAAAGGGATTCTTTAGAATCTTCTATGCTTTTATCAAGCCCAGCTAGTATCTTTATAATCGTCATTCTGAACTCTAGTTCTGACATCTTACTAATGTCTGTATTGAGTAGGTCCCTGGCCATCGGCACTGCCTCTTGTTCTTTTTTTTTTTTTAATGAGTTTTTCTGTCTTGTCATTTTGTCCGGAGGAGAATAGATGAATGAGAGAACAAAATGCTAAAAGGGTAAAAATGACCCCAGAAAAATATACACTAAACAAATCAGAAGAGACCTGAAACTGGGGGAAAAGAAAGTGAGAGAGATAAAAAAAAGAATATGATCAGGCTGGTGACTAGAACAGAGCCATCATGCTCCCTGCTCGGTGGGAAGCCACACAGATTTTGGGTGTATTTTCATCTGTTAAAAGAAATTATCTCCCAAAATTTTAAAGAAAGAAAAACTTATATAGATACAAAAATATATAAATAAATACGATGAAGGGATGGAATATGACTGTAAGGATAAAAATTTAAAAAGATTTTAAAAAAGGAATTGATAAGAAGTTGGTTGAAAAGAGAATGAAAAAAATTTAAAAAAAGAGAGATAATGTGATCAGGCGGGAGACTAGAACAAAGTCATACACTAGATTTAGGGTATATTTTGGTTTGTTAGAAGAAACCATATCCCAAAATTTTAAAGAAAGAAAAACTTATATATATGCCAAAAATAAGGGGGATGGAATATGATTCTAAAAATGAAAATTAAAAAAGATTTCAAAAAACGAATTGATGTTGGTTGAAAAAGGGAAGAAGAAAAATTGAAAAAAAAAGAAAGTTTAAAAAATTAACTTTGAAAACTAAAGAATCATGGGGAAAAAAGCCATGAATTCTATGTGCTGTATTCCCCTAGTGCTAGAGTTCTGCCGTTCTCATTGATTGGTAAACTTGGTCTTGGCTGACTGTTCTTGCTGGTCTTCTGGAGGAGGGGCCTGTCACAGTGGTTCTCAAATGTCTTTGCTGGAGTCGGAATTGCCCCACCCTTGTTGGTCTGGGCTAAGTAATCTGCTCGGGTTTGCTCTCGGGAGCTTTTGTTCCCTGCAAGCTTTACGTACAGCTTTTGGAGGACGAGAGTGAAAATGGCGCCTTCCAATCTCTGCGCCAGAGGAGCCGAGAGTTCAGGGCCCCACTCCTCAGTGCACCCCCAGAGAAAAGCAGTCAATCACTCCTGTCTCCCCAGTCTCTGGCCGCACTCCGTGCTCACCCAGCCTGTGACAGAGTGTTTCTATCTCTGAGTCTCCAAGCCCAGCAGATCCCTGCAGTGCGCTCCCACGCCGCTCCTCCCAGAGGAGGAAGGGGAGTCTCCCGAGATCTGCTGCTTGTTGGGTCCCTACTGGAGGAGCAGTGGCCTGACTATGCCACGGATCACAGTTTATGGCAACCCCGGGATGAGAGCCCACTCCTCGGCTCCGTCTCTGCAGCTGCTTCCCCGCTCTGATACCTGGGAGCTCTGCCACACTCAGGCACCCCCAGTCTTTCTGTGACCCCGAGGGTCCTGAGACTACACTATCCCATGAGGTTTCCACCCCCCACTTAGCCACTGGAGCGACGTCCCCTCAGTGGAGCCGACTTCTAAAAGTTCCGATTTTGTGCTCCGCCGCTCTATCGCTTGCCAGTAGCGGCTGATGGAGGCTCCCTCCCCCGCCATCTATCCTCCCGAATATCGCCTCGGATTCACTTCTCCGCACGTCCTACCTTCCAGAAAGTGGTTGCTTTTCTGTTCAGAGAGTTGCTGCTATTCTTTTCTTCAATCTCCTGTTGAGTTCATAGATGTTCAGAATGGTTTGATCCCTATCTAGCTGAATTCCTGAGACCAGACAAAATTTAGGTCCCCTACCCCTCCACCATCTTGCTCTTCCCTCCTCTCCACTTCAGTTTTAACAAGTGCTCCTAGACACCTCCAACAGAAGACTCAATCTTCCAAAAAGAACAGCTTTGTGGGGCGCCTGGGTGGCTCAGTCGTTAGGCATCTGCCTTTGGCTCAGGTCATGATCCCAGGGTCTTGGGATCAGCCCTACATCGTGCCCCCTGCTCGGTGGGAAGTCTGCTTCTCCCTCTCTCACTCCGCCTGCTTGTGTTCCCTCTCTCTGTCAAATAAATAAAATCTTAAAAAAAAAAAAAAAAACCTTTGTACTTTCAGACGTTAACATCCATATGAATTACCTGGGGATGTTGTTAAAATGCAGATTCTGGTTCAGTAGGTCTGGGGTGAGCCTGAGTGAGATTCTGCATTTCTAAACTGCTCATGAGTAGTGCTGACAAACCAGATGGTACTTTGAGTAGCTAGGGTTTAGAGTTTGCTCAGATGTTTTCAAGTTCTTTATAATCCATCAGCAACAATTTTAATTCCAATAATGCAGTAAGGAAAACTTGAATCTTCCAAACCAATATTCCTGAGGCACCCAATGTACAGTGCTCCCTCCACCTCCCCCCATTCCCCCAGGAAGCACACACTTTTTACTGAACTATTCAAGACTTAGTTCAAGTATCTTCACTCCACAAAACCTTCCCTGAGTGCTCCTTATAGCTGCAACAATCACGGACTCCTTTGGGCAGGTCTCTCTCTTAGAGATTTTATTGTACTGCATCGTTATTATGTGTTGTCCCTCTTCCTCATTTGTGAGCCTTCCAAAGGGCAGACCCTTACAGCCATATGACCTGGTATAGCATCGGACACATGGATATACTTCCACCAATATTCATTGCATGAAAAACATATGAATTTATATCTTGTGATCCAAGGCCCTGCAATCAATACTAGAGTGCAAATCAATCAATCAAAGTGCTTTTTATCTTGTAAATGAAAATGTAAATTCAAATGTAAATAAAATAACTTTCTTAAGAGCCCTAGGAAAAAGCTACCAGTGAGTTAATACGTTTGACTAATAGAGGGAAGTGCAGTAGCCAAAGACACCAGAGGTTCACTATGGCAGTTAATTAACTGACAAGCTAGAATTCATGATCAAAACTAGAGGCTAATAAAAAAAAAAATCTTGCCATTTGCAACAACGTGGATGGAACTAGAGGGTATTATGCTAAGTGAAATAAGTCAATCAGAGAAAAACAAGTATCTTATGATCTCACTGATATATGAGGAATGTTTAACTTCAGGAAACAAACTGAGGGTTACTGGAGTGGTTGGGAGTGGGAAGGATAGGGTGGCTGGGTGATGGACATTGGGGAGGGTATGTGCTATGGCGAGCACTGTGAATTGTGTAAGACTGAGGAATCACAGACCTATACCTCTGAAACAAATAATACATTATCTGTTAACAACAACAACAAAAAAGAAGATAGTAAGAAGGGAAAAATGAAAGGGGGGAATAGGAGGGGGAGATGAACCATGAGAGACTATGGACTCTGAGAAACAAACTGAGGGTTTTAGAGGGGAGGGGGATGGGGGGATGAGTTAGCCCGGTGATGGGTATTAAGGAGAGCACGTATTGAATGGAGCACTGGGTGTTATATGCAAACAACAAATCATGGAACACTACATCAAAAACTAATGATGTAATGCATGGTGACTAACATAATAAAATTAAATTAAATTAAAAAAACTAGAGGCTAAATATAGAGGTTCAAATAATAACAAACTAGTAGGATTTAGGGTCAAGTCATAGGCTATCTATGGTGTGTACATGTGTACTGGTGCATATGGTGGGGGTGTTTCTGACACTTACTTGTTCACACCCCAGTTTGGTTGACTTCCTAGAAATTCCACTTTCCCTTCTTCAGAGTCCCATCCCCACCTTGAAACACAAAGGTCACATGGGGACCAGGAAGTAATTAGTGGCTTAAACAGCCACTATCAATAACACCAAAATATTAATTTGATAATATACAATAAAAATAAACCAATCCATGTCTCCAATAAGCACTGTATAAATACCAAATTAGAGTATCTATTTCATTTCTGTATAAGTTACATATTCACTTAGGTATAATATTATTATAATATACAATATGTATTTTTACAGCACAAATATTATTTATAGTATATACTACATAGGTATTATTATAGTATTATTTATTAAGCACTTAGTATGTGCCAAATACTTTCCTAGGTGCTGAAGATACAGCAATGAATAAAAGCAAACCCTACCTTTGCAGAGCTCACATTTCAGGGTAATTTAAGAAACTGGATAAATATACATTCCAGAATGGCACTTTGGCAATATTTTTTTTCTTTACCTTCTTCAGTGTTCCCTCCTTCCCTTAAAAGTAAGGCTTTTCTTGAGTGACTACTTCATATCTTTTTGTGCACAATGATGTGATGGTAGCATTATTGTTCCCTCTGAAAATATGCTCCAAAAGATTTATCCAAAATATTGCTGGGTGGCTGATTTTCAGGAAAATCTGACCCATCTCCATTCGGCACAAGATGCAGAACAGTAGGGTCTCCATGTGGAGTTGTTTACATCTACTCAAGTTCCCTTTCTTTTGGAAGATAAACTAGTATGTGAGTTAAAGAGAACATGGAGATGTGATTTATTTTTTTCAACAAATTTTGCTAATATTCTCATATGCTTTGGACAGAAGACAATAAATATCTCTGTATTTGGATGAAGGTCCTTCACTTATCATAGGATTATGGGAAATTGGTGCTTATGAATAAAAACTGACTTTTTAGCAAACAAGATGGGAATAATTAAGAATCATTCCAAGGAAACTGTATAATAGTGGGCTCTTCCACTGATATATTTTCACAAATAGTCAGGTAGAAGAATGAAATCTTTAGATTTACATCCACATTCAGAGCCTCTCTTGTAGTGACATGACAACCTAAGGGGTAGAAACATCTGGAATTTCCCAAAATTGTGTGGTTGGGCAGAAAAGATGCACATGACTGTCATTTCTAGGCAAATATGTAAGGCAGTACATTTTTATAAAAAACAATCCATAGATTTTTTCATGTAATTGTGGGTTATACTACTACTACAATCCAGGATGGGGATTTATGAACCCTTCCCTAAAGCCATGATTCCCTTGAATTAAATTCTAACTTGATCATCTGCTAATTGTAATACTACAATACTGATAGGGCTGCTGTCACTGCTGTCTTTGTCTTCTCTGTGCAGACTTGGGCTGTCCCCAACTCACCCTGGACAGCTATAAAGAGGAGTAACATAGTGGGCATTATCCACAGCTCCGTCCCAGACTCTTTGCACCTCTCTCCTTGCACCAATGCAAACCGACTATTCATCCGTTGGAAAGACGGGAATTATTCACACAGTTACAGCCACCATCTTCAAGTCTTACAGATTGGAATTTACAGCCCTGACTTTCTGATCCTAACACTTTTTGGATATTCTAATAAAACTGACAGCTCCTCATGTCAGAACCAACACACACTCTCTTCCCAGTCACTTTGGCTAAACCTTTGCCTGGCCAGAAAGGAAGACAAGAAAATGTCAAAGAGATACAGTAGGGGATAGAGAGAAAACATCAAAGCCTTTATTCAGATATCCTTGAATTTTTAGTGACACTGGATAAGGCATTAACCCTCTGGTATACTCATGAATAACAACGTTAATTTGATTGAATATTTTTCCAACAAAATTCATCCCAAGGAGAAGGTATTAATATCTTAAAACCATACACACATTTCCACCTACTTGTGTATGTGTTTGGTTGATTCCAATGCATGTACCTTTTGGTTAACTGATGAAAAGGCTTATTAAATGGATAGGAGCCTGAAATATGGAAACAGATGGTTCACTGGGAAATATGATTTGATGCTCAACAGATTGAAAAACCTATAGAACAATGGATTTTCTGTTCTCGTTATTTTTAATACATTGCATTTACAGATGTTTAGCATCATTAAACTTTTCACCATTTCTTTCAACCTCCATTGGTTTGCGTTATGAACACAAAATAGTAATTCACATGTGAGGAAAACCTGTTCATTAAATCTCTCATAAGAAGCCTAGGACTCAGAGTTACAAGATCTTGTTTTTAAGTCTGACTCTGTCACTGACATGCTTTATGTAAATTACCTAATTTCTGAGCTTCAAACCTCATTTGTAAAATAAGGATTATAAGGACCTAAACTACAGGCTTGTTGTGAGGAGTAAATGAGATGAAACCTGTAAAGCACTTTGTTGACTATAAAAAATTATGTAGGTGTTAAGTACTTTAATTTAAACAACTTTAAAAAATCTCGGAATGCTTCAGAATAATTAGTTTGAAATAAAAATAACAAATGATGTCACACAAGATACTCTAGGTATAACCCTTTTCATCCCCTGAAAAGCATTAAATAATATTCTTCTCTCAGATGCCCTCACAGTACAGGTCACATAGAAAAATCCAAAGAGAGAATCAAAATCCATTTTATGTGTGTAGAAATGTACTAGATTTTAACTCTTTATTACATTTTTTAGGAGAATTATCTTCCTAATTAAAATTTTAGCTCTACTACTCTCTAGCCCAGTTCTCTATCTCAATGGAAAACAAACCCAAGAAAGGGAAAAACTCTTTGAGTGAATTTTCTGACACCTGCCCCTACCCATGAAGAGCTTTCCAAACCAATGTCTCACATTCTTGATCTCTGATCTGAAGTTTGGAAAAATCAGGCCTTTTGGGCATTTATCCCAAGAAAGAGCCTGGAAATCAATGGTCCAACACCTTGAATCACAAAATGAAGGAAATATTTGACTATTATACCTGATCTAAACAGCCTTTATAATGCTGTTATCAAGAGGGCAAAACTAACCAAAACTGCATTGTGAAAAAGGACAGAAGAATGTCACTGAGAGACAGAGAATCCCTACTTATCTTTCCTTCTTCCACAAATAAATACATTCTCTCTAGCATAAAGTATTCAGAGTGCCAACTGTATACTCAGCACTATGGAGGCTACAGCAGAATTAATTATAAGCCTTGATCCCAAGAAATGGCCTGGAAAAGGGGAAGAGGGAAATGGATGAGCTTGACTCTATACTTCACTGTACTGGGTTTCACCAGCATTTCCCCTCACATTGCAGATGGCTGTTATTAGTCTTCAGATTAGCCCTGTGAAGTTGGTATTCTCAACCTTCCTTGACACAAAGGAAGCTGTGAATCAGAGACATTAAGTGACCTGCCTGATGCCACAGAGCTGGTAAATGTCCATGTTATGATTTAAAGCTAGATCCACCTGACACCAAAATTGATGCACAACAAGTTAGAGCAAAACACTCAAAGATAATGGAACAAAGTGCCCTGTAGGTGGTGCATCTGGAAAGGAGCATCACCACCTAAGGTCCAGAAATAAGAACAAGCTTGGTACTTGCTGAGGACTATGAAGAGACAGGGCTGGGTTCTGCCTAGAGGCCTAGAAGGAAATGAAGTTGGTTAGTTGAGCATGAGGCCATAGGAATCTTGACAGGACATACCGGCGACCAGATACGTTTGGAAACATCAGTCTCAAGGAAGCCACAGAATTCTTTGGAACCCTGGGTAAGCATAATCTTCAAAAATCCAAAACTCTCTTTTATACAGATTCAGTAAGTGTTGCAAAGTTCACTGTGCCCTCCACTTGGCTTTGGAAAAACTGATAGGATAAATTACTGATACTATTTGGCTGTTTTCGTGTTCCAGGAAAGCAAGCAATGGGCCTGCTGTAGTGGGTGAAATGAAAATAACTGGCTGAGAAACATCTTGTGCTGAACATTCTCCCATAGCACTCTCTAAACTAAGTAATGAGGACTGGGCTTTGGGGCCTTCTTGAAGAGGACTGACCTCTTGGCATCTACCAACTGTTTGTGATTTCTCCATCCACCTTCTTCAAATAAGATTTGAAAGGACAAACCTGAGACTGTTCTAAGATTTCTCTCTCTCTCTCTCTCTCAGCAGAGCCACAGAAAGCAATGGAAAACAGAAATGCTTAATCTATAATGAAGCAAAAAAGATAGAAGTTCTCATCTGCTCAATGGGCCTTTTAAACCTTAGCTCATTTTTGGCTACCAGTCCTGTTTTATACCTTCTAACTGGAGAGATGAGAAATACACTTGAACATGGAAATTTTAAATGGAAATTCACATTATGACTTGTTTCAAGGTGATTACTTTAAGAAATTCCAGGACTCACCAGTTGATAGTGAACATCAGGGCGAAGAAGAACACATTTATAAGGGGCTGCAATTACTAACTGTGTTAGGGAACTTCAAAGGAGTAATAATCTCATTAGAGGGCTCTCTGTGTTGGTTGCACAGACAGGGTGACTCCCCAGGAAGAATCCATATTCTTCTCTTCTATAGACTATTGCTAGGAAAAAATTCGATCCTGACCCATAATCGGGTTTTGTCATGAGACAGTTCTGAATTCTAATTTTAGCTCTCCTTTTTACTAACTGTGTAACCTCAGCCAAGTTATTAGACCCATCTATGCTTCAATTTCTTCATTTGGAAAAATGGAGGTGATGGTACATACCCCACAGGGTTGTTAGGTATCTTACATAGGAGCTCAGTAAACATAATTCCTCCATCCCCTTGTGACTTCTAATGCAGAAATTCAAGGAAGAGACTTTTTCAACATATTAAGAATTAAAAAATTTCTCTGTCAATGAAGAGTTGGTAAGCATCTACCTCAGTCCAGAAATCTTGCTAGGACTTCAGCTAAAACACACACCAAAGAACCTGATCTCAGTCTCAGAAAATTTGTACAATGTATCATCAAACAGATAAGCAGGCAGAGAAGCAAGATGTGCTCATTAAGAATGAACAGAGATCCATCTAGAATCCATACCTCTTAACCACTCTGGCCTCAGTGGCAATCAAGGATTTGGGTCAGATCCTTTTAAAACCAGTTTTATTGAGGTAAAATTGATATACAATAAATGGTATGCCTTTAAGATATACAATTTGATCACTTTTGACATGTATATACATAATGAAACCATCGCCAAAATCAAGATAATGAACAACTCCAAAATACCCCTCAGGCCCATTTTAAATCCATCCTTCCCACCACTCCCAGTCCCTGCCCTAGAGCCTCAGGCAAACTCTGACCTATATTCTATCATTCATTTAGATTCATTCACATTTTCTAGAATTTTATACAACTGGAATCACATAGCATGTACTATTTTTTCGTAACTCAAGCAGGCTGTTATAAGTTCTTTCTTTTTATTGCTGAGCAGTGTTCCATTGACTGGATAGCCCACGATTTATTCATTGACCTATTGATGGACATTTTGGTTCTTTCCAGCCTTGGACTATTAAAATAAAGCTAGTGTAAATATTCCTGTATAATTCTTTGTATGTACATATGCTTTCTTTTCTTCTGGATAAATACCTGGGAGTGGAATGGCTGGTACATTTTTGCTTAAGACTGTCAAACTTTTTCCAAAGTGGTTGTAATATTTTATATTACCTGCCAGCAATTATGAGAACTCCAGTTGTCTTGTATCCATACAAACACTTGGTATGATCAGTCCTTTTAATTTTGGCCATTTGAAAATATGTGTAGTAATAGCTCACTGTGGTTTTAATTTGAATTTCTTAATGCCTAATGATGTTGAGCATTTGTCATGTGATAATTTGCTATTTGTGTATCTTCTCTGGTAAAGTACTCAAATATTTTACACATTTTTAAACTGTGTTTAAATATGGTTGAATTTTGAGAGATTTTTTTATACATTCTGGATACAAGGGTCTGAACAAATATATAACTGGAAACTGCTTTCTTTCAGTCTGTGGTTTGTCTTTAATTCTCTTGGTGACTTTCAAAGAGCACAAATTAATTTTGATGAAATCTAAATTATCAATGGTTTCTATTACGGATCAAGTTTTTGGTGTTATAGCTAAAATCTTTATCTAACCCAAGTCACGAAGATTTTTTCTTTTATTTACCTCTAGAAGTTTCATAGTTTTAGGTTTTAAATTTAGAGCTATGATTCCTTTTACATTTTGTATATGATATGAGGTACAGATAAGATTTGTTTTGGTTTTCTTGTTGTTATTGCTGTTGCATTCTTTTGTTGTTGCTTTTTTGCAGGAGGATATATAATTGTCCCAGCACCATAATGGAAAAGATTATCCTTTCTCCACTTTACAGTCTCTCCTCCCAGACTTTGTGGTATGTTTGCAAAGCACTGAATTTCTACATATCTTAGTGCCCTCAATATACACTTACTGTTTTGGCTCTAAACAGTAGATTATCTTTTAAAGAGATTTCAATCTTTAAAAGTCTGTATGTTTAGTTAAAATGTAGTTAACGTTGTTAGCACTCTTTATTCCTTTGTGTAAGGTCCATATTTCTGGCTGGTATCACTTCCTTTATACTTGAAGGACTTGTTTTACATTTCCTTCTAGCTCAGGTCTGCTAGTGATGAATTCATTCAGCTTTTGTACATGTGAAAAAGTATTTCTCCTTCAATTTTGAAAGATATTTTCACCAGGCAAAGAATTCTAGTACGACAGTTCTTTTTTCCTTTCAGTACTTAAAGATATTACTCCCCTAGCCCCCACCTGGTATTGTTCCTGGAGGAAACTGCCATCTTCTGTATCTTTGTTCCTCTATGAAATTTATCTTTGTTCTGTGGCTACTTTTAAGATTTTCTCTTTATCACTGATTTTAATGATTTGATTATCATGTGTCATGATGTAATTTTCTTCAAGTTTCTTGTGTTTATGTTCATTTAACTTCTCGGATCTACAGTTTTACAGTTTTTATCAAATTTGGAATTTTTTCTGACATTCAAATTCTTTTTATCTCAGACATTATAATTTTCATCTCTTGAAGTTGGGTTAGGACTTTTTTTTGAAAAAAATGTTTTATTTATTTGAGAGAGACAGCACAGAGAGAGGAGCAGAGGGGGAGGGAGAGGGACAAGCAGACTCCACACTGAGTGTGGAACCCAATATGGGGCTCAATCCCACGACCCTGAGATCATGACTTCAGCCAAAACCAAGAGTAGGTCACTTAACTGACTGGGACCCTGGGTTGGGTCTTTTTTTGTATCACCCACTCTTCTACTTAACATGTCCAATCTTTCCTGTTGCTTCTTAAATATAATGAATACAATTTTAATTACTTTAACTTTTATTGCTAGTGCCATTATCTATGTCAAGTTTGGGTCATTTTACATTGATTGATTTTTCTCACTATAGATAGTATTTTCCTGTTTGTTTGAATGCCTGGTTATCATTAACAGATGCCAAAAAGTGTGAATTTTACCTTGCTGGGTGCTGGATATTTTATAATCCTACATATACGTTCATATTCTTTGTTATGTAATGAAGTTAAGTTACTTGGCAAAAGTAACATATCCTTGAACTTGGGGGAAGATGGTGGAGTAAGAGGACCCTAAGTTCATCTCATTCCACAGATACAACTCAAAAATACTCTCATCAGTGTAAGCAACCCAGAAACCACCTAAAAACTGACAGAACAAACTGCACAACTAAATGTAAAGAAGCCACACTGAAGAGGGTAGGAAGGGCAGAGATGTGGTGGGGAGCTAAAGGGATCAGGCCATCTGTGGAGTGAGGAGAGGGGAGCCAGGAGCCCTGGGCAAGGAGAGGGGAGAGAAACAGACCCTTATGCCAATGAGCCCATGCAGGGAAGATTAATCCCCATAACATCTGGCTTTGAAAATTAGAGGGGCTGAATTGTGTGAGTTCTTAAAACCAGTGGACTTAAGGCTGGGAATTTAAAAAATCAGCAGGCTAGACTCTGGGAGAGCTGGGAAGGTAAGAGGAAGCTGAGTCCCTGCCCTTAAAGAGACAGCAAAACAAAGAGCACAGAGAGATACAGAGTAGAAGCCACAGTTTGAAAAACACCTGTAACATACAAGAGGGAGAATTATTTACTAATCTCAGAATGTGTCCCAGAGGGGCAGTGTTCACTGAGGGAATTCTCTAGGAACAAAGGACCTGGCAGGTGCCATCTCCCTCCTCTGCCAGCCCCCCCAGCATAAACACACAGCCACCTGTGGGAACTGGCATGGCACCAACATTTACTACCTAACTTGCTTTCCCCAAGCCCTGTGCCCACCCCTCCAGCCCCCACAGCTTCCACAATCTGCAGATCTGGAGATCTGCTCTTTCCAGTCATGCTTGCCTCAGTCCCACCACTGCGGGTTCCCTCCCCCAGAAGACTGGCACACCTTATTAAAATTGTGCACCCTGCCCATGCATGCTTGGCAGATCTGCCCTGGCCAGTCCTGGTTCTGGTGGGGTGGCAGCAGCAAGACTCATTTCACAAGCAGGTCAGCATGCACATTGTTCAAACTGTGTGCCCCAACCCAGCCACCCAGTCTCAGCAGTGGCAGCAATGGTACGTCCCCCATTGCTGGCATGCAAACCTGTGGGCACCACTCAACCCACTCCCCTTCAATGTGCTCTTGGTCAGAGCACATTCAAACTGGGCTACAAGCCTAGCAGTGTGCAAGCAACCCCAAAAGGGTCCAGCACCACTCCAAAGTGGCTCTGGCCCTTCAGTGAGAAGAAGATAATCACACACACCAATCAGACATTGCAGACAGTTGGTGTGATTGCAGGGACTGCCCACTAACAAAAACTTCTCAGGGGACAACACAGGGAAAGCAACCTGTAGTTTGGTGCTATTGCATCTCTGGCAAATGCCTGATCTGATTCAACTCAAGCCCAAGGCAGCCCCAGACTGGTCCACTAATACCACAGGGATCAAACACTGCCCACAACAGGCAAAGAGAGCCACTGAAGACAAATGGACCAAAGGAAAAAGCAGCCAAGACACAACAGCAGGGTACACACAACACACCTAGGAGACACCCCTGAAGTGCCAGATTCCAGTGAACAGGAGACACTGCACTTCAGGGCAGTGCAGGACCTCTTCTAAGGCCATTACTTTCAAAGGCAGGAGATGTAACCGACTTTCTTAACACAAAGCAATGGACCAGAGAGTTAGACAAAATGAGGAGACAGAGAAATATGTTCCAAATGAAAAAAAAAAAAAAAAAAACAGGACAAAACCACAGCAAGAGAGCTAAGATAAACAGATATAAGTAATATGTCTGATGGAGAATTTAAAGTAATGATCGTAACGATACTCAATGGACTTGAAAAAAGAGTAGAGGACATCAGTGAGACCCTCAACACAGAGATAAAAAGAAATCAGAGAAGACTAACACAATAAATGAAATTAAAAATACACTAGATGGAATAAATAGCAGGTTAGAAGAAGCAGAAGAATGAATTAGTGACCTGGAGCAGAAGAATGAATTTATGAAAAGCAATCAAGTTGAGCAGGTGAGAGAAAAAAATTGTACAAAATAATAGACTTAGGGAACTCAGCACCTCCATCAAGCATAACAACATTGATATTACAGGGATCCTAGATAAAGGAGAGAAAAGAGGACAGAAATTTTCTTTGAAGAAATAATGGTGGAAAAATTCCCATTTCCTTCCCATATGGGGAAGGAAACATAAATGCAGATCCAAGAGCAGAGATCCCCCAATAAAATCAACCCAACGAGGTCCACACCAAGATACATAGTAATTAAAATGGCAAAAACTAGTGATAGAGAGAATTTTAAAAGAAGACAGTTATAAGGGAAACCCCATAAGGTAATCAGCAGATTTTTCAGTAGAAACTGTGCAGGCTGGAAGAAAGTGGTATGATATATTTGAAATGCTGAAAGGGAAAAATATGCAACCAAGAAAACTCTATCCAGCAAGACTATCATTCAGAAGAAGGAGAGGGGCACCTGGGTGGCTCAGTCATTAAGCGTCTGCCTTTGGCTCAGGTCATGATCCCAGGGTCCTGGGATCGAGCCCCTCATCAGGCTCCCTGCTCGGCAGGAAGCTTGCTTCTCCCTCTCCCACTCCCCCCTGCTTGTGTTCCCTCTCTAGCTGTGTCTCTCTCTGTCAAATAAATAAATAAAATCTTAAAAAAAAAAAAAGAAGAAGAAGAAGAAGAAGAAGGAGAGATAAAGAGTTTCCCAGACAAACAAAAGCTAGAGGAGTTCGTGGCCACAAACCAGCCCTATAAGGAATGTTAAAGGGGATTCTTTGAGTGGAAAGGAAAGACTGTAAGTAAGAGTAAGAAAACTAAGAAACACAAAAGCAGTAAAAATAAGTTTATCTATAAAATCAATCAAGGGACACACAAAAGGATGTAAAGAATGACACCATTTACCTAAAATGTGGTGGGGACAGAAGTAAACAGTGGGTTCAAACTTAAGTGACCATCAGCTAAATATAGACTGCTATATGCAAAAGATGTTATATATAAACCTAATGGCAACTACAAATGAAAAACCAGTAATAGATATGCAAAAAATAAAGAGAAAGAAATCCAAGCATATCACTAAAGAAAGCTAACAAAATGTGACAGAAGAGAGCAAAAGAAGAAAGGACCAGAAAAGAACTACAAAAGCAACCACAAAACAAATAACAAAATGGCAATAAATACCTATCTATCAATAATTACTTTGAATGTAAATGAACTAAATGCTCCAATCAAAAGATATAGGGTGATGGAATGGATAAAAAACAAGACCCATCTATATGCTGCCTATAAGAGATTCATTTCAGACCTAAAGACACATGCAAAGTGAAAGTGAGGGGATGGAGAAACATTTATCATGCAAAGAGATGTGAAAAGAAAGCCAGGGTAGCAATACTTATATCAGACAAAATCCACTTTAAAACAAAGAGTGTAATAAGAAACAAAGAAGAACATCATATAATAATAAAGGGGACAATCTAAAAAGAAGATATAATAATTGCAAATATTGATGCACCCAATATGGGAGTATCCAAATGTATAAAGCAGTTAATAACAAACATAAAGGAAGTAATTAATAGGAATACAATAATAGTAGAAGACTTTAACACCCCACTTACATCAATGGATAGATCATCAAAACAGAAAATCAACAAGGTAACAGTGGCTTTGAAGGACACATTGGACCAGATGGATCTAACAGATATATTCAGAACATTCCATCCTAAAACAGCAGAACACACATTCTTTTCAAATCTGCATGGAACATTCTCTAGAATAGATCACATATTAGGTCACAAAACAAGTCACAACAAATTCGAAAAGATCAAAGTCATACCATGCATCTTTTCTAACCACAACACTATGAAACTAGAAGTCAACCACAAGAAAAAAATCTGGAAAGACCACAAATACATGGAGGTTAAACAACATGCTACTAAACAATGAATGGATCAACCAAGAAATCAAAGAAAAAAATTTAAAATTACATGGAGAGAAATGAAAATGAAAACACAATGGTCCAAATTTTTTGAGATGAAGCAAAAGTGGTTCTAACAGAAAGTTTATAGCAATACAGGCCTACCTCAAGAAGCAAGAAAAATCTCAAACAAACAACCTAACCTTACACCTAAGGAGCTAGAAAAGGAACAAACAAAACCCAAAACCAGCAGAAGGAAGGAAGTAATAAAGATTAGAGCAGAAATAATTGATATAGAAACTAAACAAACAAACAAACAAACAAACAGTAGAACAGATCATTGAAGAAACCAGAGGCTGGTTCTTTGAAAAGATCAACAAAATTGATAAGCCTCTAGCAAGACTCATTAAAAAAAAGAGAGGACCCAAATAAGCAAAGTCACTAATGAAACAGAAGAAATAACCACCAATACCACTGAAAATAAACTACTGTAATAGAATACCATTGAATACTTATATGCCAACAAATTGGATAACTTAGAAGAAATGGATAAGTTCCTAAAAACATATAAGTACCAAAACTGAAGCAGGAAGAAATAGAACATTTGAACAGACAAACTACCAGCAATGAAATTGAATCAGTAATCAAAAAACTTCCAAGAAATAAAATTCCAGGACCAGATAACTTCACAGAGGAATTCTACCAAACATTTAAAGAAGAGTTAATACCTATTCTTCTCAAACTATTACAAAAAAAAATACAAGAGGAAGAAAAACTTCCAAATTCATTCTATGAGACCAGTATTATTCTGATACCAAAACCAGATAAAGACACCACAAAAGAGAGAGAGAGAGAGAACTACAGGCCAATATTCCTCATGAATATAGATGCAAAAATCCTCGACAAAATATTAGCAAACCAAATCTAAAAATACATTAAAAAAATACACCATGATCAAGCAGAATTTATTCCTGGGAAGTAAAGGTAGTTCAATATTCACAAAACAATCAACGTGACACATCACATCAATAAAAGAAAAAATAAAAACCATATCATTATTTCAATAGATGCAAAAAAATTTGATAAAGAACACATCCATTCATAATAAAAACCCTCTGCAAAGTAGGTCTAGAGGGAACATATCTCAACATAATAAAGGCCATATTATGAAAATCCCACAGCCAACATCATACTCAGTGGTAAAAAAAAAAAAAAATGAGAGCTCTTCCACTAAGGGTCAGGAACAAGACAGGGATGTCCACCCTCACCACTTTTATTCAACATAGTACTGGAAGTCCCAACCACAAATTAGACAACATAAAGAAATAAAAAGCATCCAAACTGGTAAGGAAGAAGTACATCTCTCACTATTTGCAGATAACATGATACTATATATAGAAAATCTATATATACCATATATACACCATATATATCTGTATACACCAAAAAAAAACCTAATGGAATTGATAAATAAATTCAGTAAAGTCACAGGATACAAAATCAATGTGCAGAAATCTGTTGCATTCCTATACACTAATAATGAAGCAGCAGCAAGTGAAATTAAGAAAATAATCCCATTTACAATTACACCAAAAACAATAAAATATCTAGGAATATACTTAACTAAAGAGGTGAAAGACTTACACTCTGAAAACTATAAAACACTGATGAAGGAAATTCAAAACAACATAAAGAAATAGAAAGATATTACATGCTCATGGGTTAGAAGAACAAATATTGTTAAGGGTGCCTGGGTGGCTCAGTTGGTTAAGCGACTGCCTTCAGCTCAGGTCACGATCCTGGAGTCCCAGGATCGAGTCCCACATCGGGCTCCCCACTCAGTGGGGAGTCTGCTTCTCCCTCTGATCCTCTCCACTCTCATGCTCTCTCTCACTCTCTCTCTCTCAAATAAATAAATAAAAATCTTTAATAAAAAAAAGAAAAACAATATTGTTAGAATGTCTATGCTCACCGAAGCAATCTACAGATTTAATGCAATCTTTATCAAAACATCAACAGCATTTTTTATAGAACTAGAACAAACAATCCTAAAATTTGTATGGAACCATAAAAGAGCTCAAATAGCCAAAGCAATCTTGAAAAGAAAGACAAAACTGGAGTTATCACAATTCCAGATTTCAAGTTATATTACAAAGTGGTAGTAATTAAGGCAGTATGGTACTGGCATAAAAATAGACACACAGATCAACAGAATAGAAGAGAAAACCCAGAAATAAACCCACAATTATATGGTCAATTAATCTTCAACAAAGCAGGAAAGAATATCCAATGGGAAAAAAAGAGTCTCTTCAACAAATGGTGCTGGAAAAACTGGACAGCTATATGCAAAAAAATGAAATTGGACCACCACACACAAAAATAAACTCAAAATGGATTAAGGGTCTAAATATAAAACCTGAAACCATAAAAATCCTAGAAGAGAGCATAGGCAGTATCTCTCTGACATCGGCCATAACATCTTCCTGGATTTGTCTCCTGAGGCAAGGGAAACAAAAGCAAAAATAAACTATTGGGACTGCATCAAAATCAAAAGCTCTGTACAGCAAAGGAAACAACCAACAAAACTAAAAGACAACCTACTGAATTAGAGAAGATATTTGCAAATGACATATCCAATAAAGGGTTAGCATCCAAAATATATGAAGAATTTATAAAAATCAACACCAAAAAAAAAATAATCCAATTAAAAAAATGGGCAGAAGACATGAACAGACCTATTTCCAAAGAACACATCCAGACGGCCAAAAGACATACGAAAAGATGCCTAACTTCACTCACCATCAGGGAAATGCAAATCAAAACCACTATTAGATATCACCTCACTCTTGTCAGAATGGCTAAAATAAAAAAAATTCAGGAAAGAGTAAGTGTTGGTGAGGATGCAGAGAAAAAGGAAACTTCCTGCATTATTGGTGGGAATGCAAACTGGTGCAGTGACTGTGGAAGACAGTATGTAGGTTTCTGAAAAAATTAAAAATAAAACTAGTATAAGATCCAGTAATGGCACTACTGGGTATTTAGCCAAAGAATATAAAAATACTAATTCGAAGGGATATATGCACCCCTATTTATTGCAGCATTTTTGCAATAGCCAAATTATAAAAGCAGCCCAAGTGTCCATCAATAGATGAATGGATAAAGAAGATGTGGTGTGTGTGTGTGTGTGTGTGTGTGTGTGTGTGTGTGTGTGTGTGTGTGTGTGTGTATAGTAGGATATTATTTAGCCAGAAAAAAGAATGAAATCTTGCCATTTGCAACAACAACATGGATGGAGCTAGAGAGCATAATGCTAAATGAAATAAGTCAGAGAAAGACAAATACCTTATGATTTTGCTCATACGTGAAATTTAAGAAACAAAACAAACAAACAAAAGAAAATAAAAGAGACAAACCAGAAAACAGACTCTTAACCATAGGGAACAAAGAGATGGTTACCAGAGCGGAGAGGTGGATGGGGAGAATGGGTGAAGGAGGTGAAGGGGATTAAGAGTACACTTATCTTAATGAGCACTGAGTAATATATGGAACTGTTGAATCACTATTTGTACACTTGAAACTAATATAACACTGTATGCTAACTATACTTGAATTAAAATTTAAAAAATAAAAAAAAATTAAGTAACATATCCTTTTGGTTCTTACTTTCAAGCACTGTTATTTTGGACCAAAGAAGCTTTTAATCTAGGTTAATTTTCCTGCTAATGAGGTAAACCTTTCTGAGTACTTTATCTGATGTCCAATGAATTTTTATATGTACCACTCTGGCTAGTGAAAACAGGCAGTATTCCCATCCCCGTGTGAGCTTTGGGAATTTTTTCCCCTCTAATTGTTCAAGGTGATTCTTTTCCTGGCCTCAGGTTGTTTAATCACAAAATATTCTGGTCAGTACTCAGACAATCACTTAAAGGAACACTTTGCAGATCTCCAGAGATTTCTAGCTCAACATTTCTCTCTTCCCTTCTTCTGCTCTATAAATTCTACCTTCTTCAGCATCCCTAGACTTCCACTTCCATTTCCTCAACTCATGGAGGCTGTGAGGCTTGGCCTGGATTCCTCCTCCTCGCTCTGCAGCATAGATATTTTCTCTAGGAAATCAGTTGGGCAATTGTTTATTTGTTTCACTGATGTCCAACATTTCATATATTTTGTCTAATTTTTTAGTCCCTTCAAATCACAAACAGAAGTCTTTGGGCTAAATATCTTCCAGCCCTAATTTTTAAATCATTTAAAGTTAAAATAACGGAGGGCATGGATAGCTAGGCTGAAAAATTCCCTTGGGTTTGAGTGGAGGTTTTTTTTTGTATTTTTTGTTCTGTGTTACTACTCTATTAACAAATGGACTCTGTAAATTTATTTCAGTAAAATAACTCAAATTAAAATGTGCATAAATGGCATCTAGATGGTAAATATTTTTGAATTCCCATCATTAATCAGCAAGTTAATTTTCTCTCTGTTTTACCCTTTTGTCTTCGTTCTTCTTGATCCCTGCTCTGTCAGTGTTAACAGTACCTTCCTTCCTTAAATGCTTTTCCCCTTGGCCTTGTAACACTACACTTCACCTAAGACTTTAACTATTTCTTGACCGGTCCCTATCTATTTGCTTTTCCATTTTCCCCCTTCATCCTCCTTACAACAGTTGTTCGTAGGTTCGGTCTTTTGCCATTGCCCTCCCTTCCATGTGCCCTCCAATGGAACCTCTTTTCTATGCTAAGAACTTACAAATCTAAATTTGTGATCCAAATTTTCTTTCAGGTTTCAGTCATGTAGAACCACATTCTTGTTAGACACTTACTAGGCTCCCTCATCCCTCATTTCTCAACTGACCTCATTACCTTTCATTGTCCCCTAACTTTCTCATCTCTATCAACTGACATGATCATTCTCCTAGCAACCCAAGCTTTCAATCTTGTAGTAATCCATGTTTCATTTGAGCCTCTTTTATACCTTAAGCCAGGCAGTCACTTAACTTTACCTTTGTTTTCTGTAAAATCTTTCACTAATCTGTCCCTTTCCACAGCCTCCACTCTGATTTAAACTCAATACCTCATGGTGTGTGATGATAAAGCCAGGATGAATACCCAGATCTTATGTAGAGACCTAATTCAGGGTTGCTTAATAAGTGCTTCCGGGTTGTTTCTGGCTGTATATATCAAATAAACTAATTGGTAGTTCCTTGTAATAGTGGATCATTTCACTACATAATCCTATTACTGCTTCCAGAACTACAAGCCTAATATTTCACTTCGCTTCCTGTGTACAAAGCCTAAGGGCATCATTTTTCAGATTTTCCATTCTCAGAACAAAGTGAACATAATACAGAAAACTGACAGAGGTCTGCAAGTCCCTCCTATGAAATACATTCAATTTCATAATTCTTATGCTAGACTTATAGCTTTGAATTATTTATCATCCCTTTAAACTTTTTAAAAGCCAATACATTTATGTTTTTCTCCATATCAATATTCACTAAAGGAAGATGCTTTTAAAAAGTAAAGTGAAGGCAAGTAAAGCAGAATTTCCTTCAAACAATCCAGAGGATTCAGAATAAAAATATGGATATTTAATCAGGGAACCCCAGGACATTACATTGAAATTCTCGACTTCCATGTGACTTGGGTCAAGCACAAACTTTCAGTCCCTCTGTTGCATACCAGGAGATGATAAACTTCAGCAAGGGAAACTGTTATATAGATCATTTGAAGGAGGCAAGAGTTCTTGGGCTATTTTAAAGAGGGAAGGAAATGCTAAGAAATCAATTAATATACTAAAAATGAAACTCAGGTGTTTTTAAAGACACTGCTGGGCAACTAAACTTAAAATAGAGGGGTGACTACCAAGGACTCTCTGTCAGGGTTGCTTCACTATGGCACTACTGACATCATGGGCTGGGTAATTCCTTGTAGTGAGGGGCTGTCCTATGCATTGTAGGATGTGTAACAGCATCCCTAGATTTTACCCACTGTTGCCAGCAGCATCCATTCAGTTGTGACAACCAAAAGTATCTCTATACACCGCCAAATCCCCTGAGGGGAAAAACTGCCCCCACTTGAGACCCACTGCTATATATTAATGAGCAACATCTTTTGATATCATCACTTATAAAGCCTCCTTTCCAAGGCCACTAAATGAAGCAACGCATGAAGTGAAAACTTTAGGATGGGAAAACCCATAGTTATTAAAGAGTATCACAGGTCTTTGGTATTCATATTTTCTTTTATATCCACTAATTTCAGTGGTTACCAGTGTGGTTTCTTCCTTCCTTCCTTCCTTCCTTCCTTCCTTCCTTCCTTCCTTCCATTTCTTTCATTCCTTTCAATCCTTTCTTACTATCCCCAAATTCAAGAGAATGAAGATTTGCACTAGAGAACACAAGACCATCTAAAAAAATTTTTCAGGTAAAACAGCATTGTAAGTTACACATTGAAAGTCTACAAGGAAGGGAAGACGATGTTACAGTCTTTAAATGAATAAGCAGAAATTGAAGTCAACAAGTATACAGTTGCAAAGAGATAAAGTTCTCAATTGTAAGAAGAAAGCAATAGATTTAATTAATTAATAGATTTTAATAGAAAAAAAAGTCTGTTTTCCTACTTATTTAACAGTTTGGGCAGGAAAAAAAGAAGCATTAAAGTTGTCATCACAAAGTGCTTGCTGGTGACTCCAGCATCTTTTCATACCTCTCAGAAAGTCTTGTTATCTCTCAAAAAATTAGTATGGTCCTATCTTACCATACCAACTAAGAACTGCAATCAGTTTAACAGTGATAATAATAGTGACTTAAACAAAATAGGATTATATTTCTTCTTCACTTAAAATAAGTGAAAGCTACTAAGGTAGGCTCCATGGTCCCCAGGGACTCAAATTTCTTCTTTCCACTCAACTCTCCTTAGCATATGGCTAAACAGGGCCTCCATGGGGAAAACATCACAGGGCCCTGAAGTCCTCCAACAGGTGGATGAACCTTCCTCCCTCACAGTGATAGACAGCCCTTCTTATCATCACCCTTCTATCATCACCCCCATGATGCTTCCTGGCATACCTGGCCTTTGCACGCAGGTGTTTGAGACAGGTTTATTAATATGGAACAACCTCACTTTACCTTACTGAAAAATTAATTCTGTCAATTTTAAATGACATCTCCCTTTTTGAATTTGAAACACATGGAAGGGAGGGAGGGAGGGAGGGAGGTAGGAAGGAAGGCAAAGAAAGAAAGAAGGAAGGAAGGAAGGGAGGGAGGGAGGGAGGGAGAGAGAGAGAGAGAGAGAGAGAAAGAAAGAAAGAAAGAAAGAGAGAGAGAGAGAGAGAGAAAGAAAGAAAGAAAGAAAGAAAGAAAGAAAGAAAGAAAGAAAGAAAGAAAGAAAGAAAGAAAAGGAAGGAAGGAAGGAAGAAAGAAAGAAAAGGAAGGAAGGAAGGAAAGAAAGAAAGAAAGAAAAGGAAGAAAGAAAAAAGAAAAGAAAGAAAGAAAGAAAGAAAGAAAGAAAGAAAAGGAAGAAAGAAAGAAAGAAAGAAAGAAAGAAAGAAAGAAAGAAAGAAAGAAAAAAGAAAAGAAGAAAAGAAAAGAGAAAGAAAAAGAAAAAGGCAAGGGAAGGGAGGAAGAGGGAGGGAGGAGGGAGGGAGGAGGAAGGAAGAGAAGAAGGGAAGGGAGGGAAGGAGGGTGGGAGGAAGGGACTGAAGAAGGAAGAGAGGGAGATATATATTATTTACCTCTTCAAGTACCTCTTTTCTTTTCTTCCTATGGAATGTGAAAATAACTCTCAGTGGAAAAAATATTGGGGTGGAGGAACTATGACAAATGGTCCACTATGAAACTGGCCAGTCCAGATTTAATAGAACTCTAATGGCTCATTCCAACCTCTGCCTGACAAGAATGTAAGCCACACCAGTTAAGAAAAACTAATTGATCCTTTTCATTTCTCATGTCTGACTATTACACATAAAATATACAGTTCTCCCAGTTAGTTACAATTACACACATATGTGCCTATTAAATTAAACATACCTTGACTACAAATGCAATTAATATTTGATTCAGGTGATCAAGAAAATAGCTAATGATCCTACAGCCTTTACTATGTGCCATTGTATTTTACTTATATTATTCATTCAATTCTCCAAGTACATGAAGTATTATTATCAAATTCATTTCTCAGAAGATAAGACTGATACTCAGAGAGAGGTTGAGTATTGACCCAAGCCAATGCTGGATCTGGAACCAGCTAACTCCAAAGCCAGTGTCTTAGTCACTACTATCCCAATTTGTAAATAATATATCATTTAAGTATATTTTAAAAATGAAGTAGGATGTAGTGAACCATGAAAGATATTATGTGGCTCTCTTCTAAAAGGAAATACCCTGTGTTCCCTATCATTTTTACAATATTCTTTCTACTTTTTTAATGCAATGCATCCCATGAGGTATACAATGATACTTCTACATAACAGAGGTGCCAAATATTCACTCTGTACCTAAAAGGAAGATTTTCATTTTCAATAACGAGAAAACCTTACTTCCATAATCATAAATAAATTATTTTGAAAAGATGTGGTGATTTCTTCCTGAAAGGTAAAAAGTCACCTTAGTATAGATTTTGCTACTATAAAAGGGAAATTCTATTTATGACTGGTGAGAGGAAACATTTTAAATTATTATATCTTTCTTAGAATGCCTGGAACTCCATGTCCATTTATGCTATTAACTCCCAAGTTTAACCAAAAAATGAGTCTTGAAATGTTCAAATTATCATAAAAATGTATAAGAAAACTTTCAAAGTATTAAAAAATTTATATGTCACCATTTCCTGTCCAGATGTTAAAGTTTCATAGCATTGAGACAATCAAAGTACTCCACTACAGAACAGTAAGCATGTACATGAGATTTATAAGATGTTTACATTTGAACCAGTACCCAGCACACATGTGCACACATATTCACAAAGCTAGACCTTCAGCATGGACATTGTTCATGGACATTGTTTATTAGCAGGAATAGCAATCAACATATTAATCTTTGTAATTTCTAGATCTAATTACAGAAATATACATAAATTTACAAAAGTACATAAAACAAATGCACAGTTTATTAAAGTGTTCACATTAATATTAGTGTGTTATATATATGTTGTTATATATAATGTTAAAATATTTATCATAAATTGAACACTCACATAACCACCACTCATGTCAAGAAATACATCACTGCCATCATCCTCAAAAGCCCTCCATGGGTCCCTTCTGGGGACCCTCCCTCTTTCTAGTCGTAAGCACGACTGATTTTTGTGACAATAATTTCCTTGGTGCATAGGCATACCTAGAAAAGACATAGTTTAGTTTTGCCCATTTTAGAAATTTATGTAAATTAAACTGTACTGTCATTTTAATCTTTCACTTACCATTACATTCATGAGATTCTTCTATTTTCATTGCTTCATAAAATCCATTGCAATACACACACACACACATATACACACACTGGAATATTACTCAGCCATAAAAAAGAATGAACTCTTGTCATTTCCAACAACATAGGCAGACCTAGAGGGTATAATGCTAAGTGAATAAGTCAATCAGAAAGAGACAAATATTGTATGATTTCACTTATATGTGAAACTTCAACAAAAAAAAATACTCTTAAATATAGAGAACTGGGGGTTGCTGGGGTGGGGATTGTGGGTGAGGGGATGGGGGAAATAGATAAAAGGGATTAAGAGGACACTTATGATGATGAGCACTGGGAAATGTATAGAGTTGTTGAATCTTTATATTGTACACCTGAAGCTAATATAACACTGTATGTGAATTTTATTTTAATAAAAAAATCTATTAGAAATATTCTTTAAATCTCTTTATATATCCTGGATACTAATCTTTTGTCAAATGTAACTTCTCTGTTCTTACATTTTCTATACGATTTTCTTAATTGAAGTATAATTGACATATATAAGTTTCCAGTATACAATATGATTCAACCTCTGTATGCATTGTGAAATGATCACCACAGTAAGTCTAATTCCCATCATTCACCATACACAGTTACAAAAAAAAAAAAATTCTTTCTTGTGATGTGAACTTCTAATATTTACTTTCTGAGCAACTTTCAAATTTGCAAATACGATATCATTGACTATAGTATGTATGCTTTACCTTACACCCCCATGACTTACTTATTTTATAACTGAAAGTTTAAACCCCTTGATCTTTTTCATCCAATTTTCCCATATCCACTCCCCTCCCCTCTGGTAACCAGAAAGCTATTCTGAGTTTGAGTTTGGTTTGGTTTGGTTTTTTAGATTCTACATATAAATGAAACCATATGGTATGTGTCCTTCTTTGTCTGATTTACAAATCAGTGTTATATATAACAAATCAGTTATATATACAAATTGTTATATACAAAATGTTATATATACAAATCAGTGTTATATATAACACACTATAACACACTTAGCATAATAACCTCAAGGTCTATCCATATTGCAAATAGCGAGATTTCATTATTTTTTATGGCTTAGTAGTATTCCATTATATACTTATACCACATCTACTTTATCCACTCATCCATTGATGGATGCTTATGTTGTTTCCACATCCTGACTACTGTAAATAATGCTGCAAATAAACATAAGGGTACATATACTTTTCAAATTAGTGTTTTCATTTCCTTCAAATAAATATAAATAGAATTGCTGAATTATATGGTAGTTCTATTTTTAGTTTTTTGGGGAGCCCCCATACTGTTTTTCATAGTGGCTGTACCAATTTACATTGCCACCAAGAATGCTCGAGGATTTCCTTTTCTCCACATCCTCACCACCTCTTGTGATTTCTTATCCTTTTGATAATAGCCATTCTGACAGGTGTGAGATGATAGCTCATTGTGGTTCTGATTTGCATTTCTCCAACAATTAGTGATGTCGAGCAACTTTTCATGTGCCTATTGGCCATCTGTACATCTTCTTTGGAAAAATGTCTATTCAAATCATCTCCCCATTTTTAATTCAGATTTTGTTGTTGTTATTGAGTTTTATGAGCTTTTTATATATCTTGGATATTAACACCTTATCAGATATATGACTTACAAATATCTTTTCCCATTCAGTAGGTTGCCTTTTGATTTTGTTGATAGTTTCCTTCACCGTGCAGAAGCTTTTTAGTTTGATGTAGTCCCATTTGTTTTTTATTGTGTTTGTTACCATTGCTTTTGGAGTCAGATCTAAAAAAATATTGCCAAGAGTGAGGTCAAGGAGCTTACCGCCTATGTTTCTGCTAGGAGTTATATGGTTTCTAGTCTTATATTCATGTTCTTAATCCACTTCAAGTTAATTTTTGTATCTGGTGTAAGACAGTTTCATTCTTTTGCATGTGGCTCTTCAGTTTTCCCAACACCATTTATTGAAGAGACTAACCTTTCCACATTGTATATTTTTGCCTTCTTTGTCATAAAGTAATTGGCCACACATATATGGGTTTATTTCTGGGCTCTCTATTCTGTTCCATTGATCTATATGTTTGTTTTCATGCCAATACTATAGTGTTTTGATTACGATAGCTTTGTAATATAGTTCAAAGTCAGGGAGCATGATGCCTTCACCTTTGTTCTTTTTTCTCAAGATTGGTTTGGCTATTTGGGATTTTCCCCTGGTTCCATACAAATTTTAGGATTGTTTGTTCTATTTCTGTGCAAAATGCCATTGAGATTCTAACAGGGATTGCACTGAATCTTTAGATTTCTTTGGGTAATATGGACATTTCAATAAATTAATTCTTCTGATCCTTGAGTATGGAATATCTTCCCATTAATTTATGTCTTCTTCAATATCTTTCATCAATGTGCTGTAGTTTTCAGTGGAAAGGTCTTCCACCTCCTTGGTTAAATTTATTCCTAGGTATTTTTTTTGATGCAATTATAAGTGGAATTGTTTTCTTGATTTCTCTTTCTGTTTGTTGTTAGCATATAAAATTACAACATATTTTTGCATACTGATTTTGTATCCTACAACTTTACTGAGTTCATTTATTAGTTCCAACTGTTTTTGGTTTTGTTTTTGTTTGGTGGAGTCTTTAGGTTTTCCATATATAAAATCATGTTGTCCACAGTTAGTATTCATTTTACTTCCAGGGTAGAAAGTTTTCAGCCATTATTTCTTCAAGTAAGTTTTCTGTCCCTTTCTCTTCTCCTTCTGGGACCTCTATAATGTGAATGTTATTCCACTTGAAATTGTCTCATAGGTTCCTTGAGCTATCTTCACTTTTTTTTACCTCTTTTATTTTATTATATTATGTTAATCACCATACATTACATCATTAGTTTTTGATGTAGTGTTCCATGATTCATTGTTTGCATATAACACCCAGTGCTCCATTCAGTACATGCCCTCTTTAATACCCATCACCAGGCTAACCCATCCCCCTACCACCCTCCCCTCTAGAACCCTCAGTTTGTTTCTCAGAGTCCATAGTCTCTCATGGTTCGTCTCCTCCACTGATTTTCCCCCTTCATTTCTCCCTTCCTACTATCTTCTTTTTTTTTTTTTAACATATAATGTATTATTTATTTCAGAGGTACAGGTCTGTGATTCAACAGTCTTAAACAATTCACAGCGCTCACCATAGCACATACCCACCCCAATGTCTATCACCCAGCCACCCCATCCCTCCCCCACCCACCACCACTCCAGCAACACTCAGTTTGTTTCCTGAGATTAAGAATTCCTCATATCAGTGAGGTCATATGATACATGTCTTTCTCTGATTGACTTATTTCGCTCAGGATAATACCCTCCAGTTCCATCCATGTCGTTGCAAAGGGCAAGATTTCATTCCTTTTGATGGCTGCGTAATATTCCATTGTATATATATACACCACATCTTCTTTATCCATTCATCTGTCGATGGATATCTTGGCTCTTTCCACAGTTTGGCTATTGTGGACATTGCTGCTATAAATATCGGGGTGCACATACCCCTTCGGATCACTACATTTTGTATCTTTGGGGTAAATGCCCAGTAGTGCAATTGCTGGGTCATAGGGCAGGTCTATTTTCAACTTTTTGAGGAACCTCCATACTGTTTTCCAGAGTGGCTGCACCAGCTTGCATTCCCAACAGTGTAGGAGGGTTCCCCTTTCTCTGCATCCCTGCTAGCATCTGTCATTTCCTGACTTGTTAATTTTAGCCATTCTGACTGGTGTGAGGTGGTATCTCACTGAGGTTTTGATTTGGATTTCCCTGATGCCGAGCGATGTTGAGCACTTTTTCATGTGTCTGTTGGCCATTTGGATGTCTTCTTTGGAAAAATGTCTGTTCATGTCTTTTGCCCATTTCTTGATTGGATCATTTGTTCTTTAGGTGTTGAGTTTGATAAGTTCTTTATAGATTTTGGATACTAGCCCTTTATCTGATATGTAATTTGCAAATATCTTCTCCCATTCTGTCAGTTGTCTTTTGGTTTTGTGGACTGTTTCTTTTGCTGTGCAAAAGCTTTTTATCTTGATGAAGTCCCAATAGTTCATTTTTGCCCTTGCTTCCCTTGCCTTGGTGACGTTTCTAGGAAGAAGTTGCTGCGGCTGTGGTCGAAGAGGTTGCTGCCTGTGATCTCCTTTAGGATTCTGATGGCCTCCTGTCTCACATTTAGGTCTTTCAACCATTTTGAGTCTATTTTTGTGTGTGGTGTAAGGAAATGGGCTATCTTCACCTTTTAAAATTCCTTTTTCTTTTCTCACTGCTCTGTTTCAGTGAGTTCCACTGCCCTATCTTCCAGATCACTGATTCATCTAGTCTGCTTCATCTAGTCTGATGTTCAACCCTCTGGTGAATTGTTAAAATCAGTTATTATATACTTCAGCTCAAGTGACTTCTGTTTGGTACTTTCTTATATTTTCAATTTCTTTGTTGAAGTTCTTTCTGTTTCCATCCATTCTTCCCCTGAGTTTGGTTAACATTTTTATGACCATTACTTTAAATGCTTTATTAGGTATTTATTACTTTTCTCTGTTTCATTAAGGTCTTTTCCTGGGGTTTTATCTTGTTCTTTCATTAAAATATATTCCTCTGTTTCCTTATTTTCTTGACCCTCTGTTTGTTTCTATGTGTTACATGAGACAGTTATCCCTCCAAGTCTTGAAGGGGTGGCCCTGTATGGGTGTCAAACCGTACCATTTAACCTTGCCCTAATTCTTGGTTGTTTCTTGAATTTTCTCTGCGATTGTTTCAGACCTGTGGGACCCAGAAGAGCAATCCCCTCTGGCCACGACATCCCCCATACTCAATGGGCATCCCCTGTGTGGGCTGCATGCACCTGCTAGTTTAGGGACATAGGGTGCTTGCCCACTGCATCTGGCAGGGTTGCAGCAGCAGCAAGGAGGAGGGCCACTGTCCCCACCTCAGGTGTGGCAAAGGGAGTGGTGTGAAGGGGCAGAGCTATCAGAACAGTGCAGGGGCACAGAGTGCTTACCCACCACCTCTCGTGGGGCCCAGCAGCAGCTCAGCAGGTGCATGCTAGCAAGTTGAGTGAGAGTGCTAAAATGGCATCCACCAGTGCCTCTGTCCCTAGAGTGAGTCCCAACAGGCTTTTGCCCCTCTGGCAGATACCTTAAGATTAGCAAATCAATCTCTTTTACATATGGTCTAGGCTCTTTTCAAACTACTGGTTTTGAACTGGATCCCTGAGTAAGTTGCATGCAAGCCCTTTAAGAACAGAACCTCCAATCCCTACAACCCTCTGGTTCTCCTATATGTAAGCCCTACAAGTTTTCAAAGCCAGAGGTTTTGGTGGCTCATCTCTCCAGGGCAGGTCGCAAGGTTTGGGATGCCTCATGTGAGGCACAAGCCCCTTACTCCTCAGGGAGGAGTTCCATATTTGTGAGACCCCTCTCAGTGGCAGGTCACTACACCAAAGGTGGGGTTTGGGGAAAGACTCTATGACTTTCCTATATATCTTGATGTGGCCTTTTGATCCTTTATTGTGGAGTAGCTGTTCAGCTAGTTCTCAGGTTCTTTTAGGAGGGAATCGCTCCATGTATAACTGTATATTTGGTGTGTCTGTGGGAGATGACTGCAAGATTTTCCTATGCCACCATCTTGAACCACCTCTCATTTATTATGACTTCATCAAGATAAAAAGCTTCTGCACAGTGAAGGAAACAATCAACAAAACTAAAAGACAACCTTCAGAATGGGAGAAGATATTTGCAAATGACATATGTGACAAAGGGTTAGTATCTAAAATCTATAAAGAACTTATCAAACTCAACACCCCAAAACAAATAATCCAGCTAAAAAATAGGCAGAAGACATGAATAGACATTTTTCCAAAGAAGACATACAGATGGCTAACAGACATATGAAAAGATGCTCAACATCACTCATCATCAGGGATGATGATCAAAATCAAAACAACAAATCAAAACTACAATGAGATATCACCTCACACCTGTCAGAATGGCTAAAATTAACAACCCAGGAAACAACAGATGTGGGCAAGGATACAGAGAAAGGGGAACCTTCTTACACTATTGGTGGTAATGCAAACTGGTGCAGCCACTCTGGAAAACAGTATGGAGGTTCCTCAAAAAGTTAAAAATAGAACTACCCTCTGACCCAGCAATTGCTCTACTAGGTATTTACCCAAAGGATACAAAAATACTGATTTGAAGAGACACATGCACCCTGATATTTATAGCAGTCATTATCAACAATAGCCAAATTATGAAAAGAGCCCAAATGTCCATCAACTGATGAATGGATAAAGAAGTTGTGGTATATATATCTACAATGGAATATTACTTAGCATCAAAAAGAATGAAATCTTGCCATTTGCAACAATGTGGATGGAGCTAGAATGTAAGCGAAATAAGTCAATTGGAGAAAGACAAATACCATATGATTTCACTCACATGTGGAATTTAAGAAACAAAACAGATGAACACAGAGAGGGAAAAAAAAGAAAGGGAGGCAAGCATAAAACAGACTCTTAACTATAGAGAAAAAACTCAGGGTTGCTGGAGGAGAGGTAGGTGGAGGGATGGGTTAAATGGGTGATGGGTATTAAGGAGGGCACTTATTGTCTCTCTCTCTCTCAAATAAATTAAATATATATATATGAAATATATATATATATTAGGAACTGCTTTAATATGTCCTATAGGTTTTGATGTGTAGTATTCTTTTTTTTTTTTAAGATTTTATTTATTTATTTGACAGAGAGCTAGAGAGAGCCAGAGAGCACAAGTGGTGGGGAGTACAGTAGAGGGAGAGGGAGAAGCAGGCTCCCTGCTGAGCAGGGAGCCCAATGCGGGGGTTGATCCCAGGCCTCTGGGATCATGACCTGAGCTGAAGGCAGATGTTTAACTGACTGAGCCACCCAGGCACCCTTGATGTATAGTATTCTAATTACTGGTCAATTCACAATAATTCTAATTTTCTTTAGGAAATTCGAACTGCTTTCACTATGCCCTATAGTATGCCCTTTTGATGCCCTGTAGGAACTGCTTTAACTATAACTATAATTTTAAATGACCTAACCATTCCTATCTAAAATATGTGGAATTCTTCAAGTTTTCAAAAGCCAGACCCTTTGAACTTCATCTTACATATGCTTAACAGGATTATAAAATTGTAATGGATATTTTGAGGAGCTCGTGAGGACAGAAACTTCTCACTGGATAATGTGCAGCTCTTTCCAGTCCTGGTGTGTTGGGTTTTCTGTTGGCTGAAAGCATATAACAATGTTTAATGACGTGGAACTGTGTACCATACAACGGAAAAAACACAAGGTTTAGAATTAAATGAGCCCTTAGGTCCAAATCCCAGCTCTTTCACGTACAATAACTGGCTTGTGACAAATCACTTCACCTCTCTGGGCCTGTTTATTCATCTGTAAAATGGGTGTACGACCACCTACTCACGGGTTGAGATCACACACATTCAAGCGCCTAGTACAATGCCCAGCCCAGAAAAAAACAACCAGTAAGAGTCTTTCATTCAATTTAGAGGCACCAAACCCTTACAGAACTAGAAAGGCAAAGGAAAAATGTTAAATATAAGCTCTACAGTATTACAAGAGAGAGGGATTTGAAAGTGCAAATAGCGCATTTGCAAATAGCAATGATACTATGTACATGTATGATAATGTTATGCAAGGAAAAGTGCCACTGAAAGAACAATTAATAAAGAAAAATATCAGTTAAATGCTTTGTTTCATTTTTTTCTGTTTCCGAAATTCTTAAAAGAATGAAATCCCTTTCAGAATTCATAATGCCGAGTTTCGGTCGTTTTTGCATTTTCTATGTGTGCAGCTGTTCCTCCACTATAAGTATGCACATCTGCTCATTAGCAATACAATATAATTCCCACTGTCTAATTATTTGCAGATGATAGATTCCTTGTACATGGTCTAAAAAAAGGATAGTCCTTCAGAAGTGGTGACTTATTTAAAAAAAAAACTAACTTAAAAGGGTCAGCACAACGAAGTTCAGATATTAATTTGGCAAGTTCAAATATATGAACAGCAGCACGTAATGAGCCAACTTGATGAGAAATAGAAGGAAATAAGATTTTTTTCTCTCTCCAATCAATGTTTCCCAGGAGACAGCGTGAGGGGGTTCACTTCTCTGGAAAGAGGCTAGGAAGCAAACCTGCTGAAGATGGAACAGACCAAGCCCACCCCCAATTCTCAGAGGCTTCTTGGGAACAACCCACCTAAAGCAATGCTTCATGGTGAGTGTGCTGGGACATGCAGGGTGGGGAGATGTGGGGCCCAAGGGCACTAAATGGAAGAGAGTCCTTCATGGGGGGGTGGGAGGAGTCTTTATTTCCAACCATCAGCCAAAGAGCCCCATCAATCCCCTACTCATGACTCTGAAGGCTAAGGCAGCAGGCTCAGGGTGTGTAATCCTGGGACCCCATGAAACCTAACACCACAGATAGTGTGGCCCACTGGGGAAAGTCAGACAAAGCTTTCTGAGGACAACTGGGGACTCACTATGGGAGGGGGAGGGTGGGTGTAGGAGGGAAAGGGGTGCTGAGAAGTTGACTGAGGATAAAGGGTATGAACCAAGCATAGGAAAAGATCAAAGATATTCAGAACATGAGCTGGGGGAAGATGACAGAGAAAAAGTGGAGGGATACTAGGGTTCAAGAAGGAGCAAGGAAAATAAAAGTTGTTGAACTGGCTCTTACATAGGCAGGATGAGCCCGGTGGCTATTATCTATGGCTGCTTATTACTCTGCTCAGCACTGGTCTCACACAATGGACTACATTCCCTCATACATCCCAACACACATTTGTGCAGTAGGAACTGTTTGGTAGATGGGAAAACAGAGGCCTTCATTCATTTATTTGTTCTAGACAAAATATTTTATGGGAAGCTTACTTTCTAGACTGTTAGTAAACTAGTGAACAGTCAAATCATTCCACCTTGTGGTAAGTGTTAGGGAGGCAAGAGTGCCGTGACAGAGAAACTTGGGAGTGAGGACTGGGGGTACTACTTTAGTTGGGAGGGGGGTCGGTGAAGACCTCTCTGAAGACAACGCTTTAAGTTGAAGGAAAGAAAGGAGCCAGTCATACCTAGAGCTGCTGGCAGACTGAGCAGTAGGTACAGGCCTCTGGACAAGAAAGTGCTTGTGTCCTCCAGGAATGGAGTGAAGGAGGGCACAGCAGCGGACGTGCAGTGAAGTAGGGCATGCAGTCGGGGAGACACGGCGGCCAGGAGCCAAGGTTACACAAGGGAGTGCCAATCAGTTAATCCCAGGCAGGGCTGGCCACTGTAAAGAGTCTGTATATTATCCCCCCTCCAAAAATGGGCAACCAGCAAAGTGCTTTAAACAGGAGCGGGACATACATCGTTATACATTGTGATGTGTTTTTAACAGGTCATTATGGAGACTGGATTGGGAAAGGGCAAGACAGGCCAGTCAGGAGGCCACTGTAGCAGCCAGATGAGAGAAAATGATAGCTCGGCCCCAGGCACTCAAGTGGAGATAGAAAGAGATGAGACTTGGCGAGGGGGCCGTACCTTTCCTGGGTCATGCAGCTGGTTCACAGCAGACCCGGTTAAAGCCATATCTCCTCTAACTCCAGGGTCCATACTCTTAACGGATTTGATTAAAGATGCTTTAATTAAGGAAACATTTTAATTAAGATCTTCGGAAGAGTGACTGGGAGTTCATCACCAGCTTCTAGTGGAAGACTATTTTAGTGAGGATATAGGTTCAGCTGTTGTAGAAAAGGGAAAAAAAAAAAAGTCTAACCAAACCAAATAACATTAGGTTAAAGAAGATAGTTCTTGCACTGAGTCCAGCCTGGGATGGTAACTCTAGAATCTTCTAGCTTGTAGCTCCTCCATTATAAGGGTGGGGCCCCCATCCCTGTGGTCCAAGCTGGTTCACCACCATCTCTACAGGCAACTTGTGGGAGGGGAGGAAGAGAAAGCGAACATTCCTTGCTCTAAGTGCACAGAACCCAGAAGTTGCACACCATCACCTGTACTCATGCCCTGGTAGTCAGAACTCTGACACATGGCCAGACTTGGTCATAAGGAGTCTGAGAAATTTAGTCTTTATTGGTATACAAATCCAGTTAAAATGCCAATCCTACAGAAATGGGGGAATTGACATTGGGGTCAACCAGCAGTCTCAGCCAGCAGGCATCTGCAGAAAGGCCATTGCTCCCTCAGGAATGCAATGGAGGAGTCCCCCACCTGTAGTCACAGTCCCCTGAGAAGGCCTGGAGCTACTAGAAGAGGTCCACAAATCCAACCATGCAGCAGGCATTGCCTAGAATCTGTGGAATGTATTATGTGTGTGAGCATTTCCATTTTCCAGAGGTACGTGACATTGTGGTGGTTAATAAAATAAGCATCAATTTAAAGTATAATTAAATTCATAGTGCCATCTTAATATATTTGCTTTAAAAAGGTTACTAAGAACACAACCATATCACATGGGGGATCCATAAAATCATTTGTGCTTAGAAGAGGTCCTCCTAGTCAGAAGTTTGGGCCCTCTGGTGCAGGGAAGTTTTAGACAGAGCTGGGTCCAATTATTGCCATCAACATCAAGCAAGAGTGTCAATCTTCTGGAACCTTATTTCTTCTCTTCTGTCAATGGGGTTACAATGAACCCCACTTCATAAGGTTGTGGTAAGGATTAAGTGAAATTATAAATTTAACGCGTCTATCCCTAAGACTGGCCCAGAAGAGGTGCTTTAAAGATGTTGCTCTCCCTTCTCCCAGGGTTGAGGAGAATAAAACAGGTTGAGAAGTCAGACCTGTGGGATCAAGTGAGACAAAGCTGCAATCTCTCAACAT
Organism: Zalophus californianus; assembly: GCF_009762305.2. Classification (NCBI taxonomy): domain Eukaryota; kingdom Metazoa; phylum Chordata; class Mammalia; order Carnivora; family Otariidae; genus Zalophus; species Zalophus californianus. Next base: position 151,359,348 of record NC_045596.1, read on the forward strand.
TGTGCATTTGTGTCCTTGTGGCTTGGCCCAAGGTACAGCCCTGTGCCCTGTATCCTCACGTAGGAATAGGACTGAAATGGTGTAATTCACGCAGAGGGAGCTAGGTAGAGGGATACAGATCAAGCATGAGTGGCTGGGATCTACTCTGGTTCTTCGGATGACTGTGTCAGCGGCAAAGTTAGGGAGCCATTCGTCTATCAACCTCACAACCACCACCACCCACCCACCCACCCCAGCAGCCATTCCATCACAGAATGACAACATCAACAATGCTGAAATCTTTCCAACTAATAGGAAGGACAAAAGAGACTTTGTGGGTAGAAAACCCACACTTTTGTAGGTGGAGGGTAAGTATTTTCCCACAGAAATCAAGGAAATAAAAATAACTCAATAAGTCCACTGAAACTGTACTGTTGTATTGAGAAGGACATAGCAACAATGCCTGGCACTTGCATGATGCTTGACCATTGTCAGGTTATTTTCACATTTTCACATTTAATGCTTATGACAACCCATGACCTAGGCAGTATAGACATTACTATCCCCTTTTGGCAGATGAGAAAACAGAGGCTCAGACTGAGTGTCTTGGCCAAGGTCACGCAGTTAGGAAGGGGTAAGGTGGGCCCAGAACCCACATCTCCTAAGTCTCAGGCTCTGCCATGTTGTCTGGAGACTGGGGAGTTTGGACCCCACATGGTCAGGAATGAGCATGCTCCAATCTATCCTTAGAAGCCTGGAGGAGTCATATTTGTCCCATGAGTATGACAGGACATATTAGCTTAAATGGTGGTATCTGAATGCTTCGGCAAAATAGAGGTTTTGTGGTAATGGGTAAATTAAGAGAAAAAATTAGTCATTACTGTCCAAATCTATAATGATGCTATTAGGTCTGTTACTTCACCCGAAGTTAATCCATTGGGTAGAACTCTCTCAGGACTCACTGCTTATTGGCTGTGAAATACCTTTTAAAATAGTATCTTTTTTTTTTTTTAAAGATTTTATTTATTTATTTGACAGAGAAAGCGAGAGCTAGAACACAAGCAGGGGAGTGGGAGAGGGAGAAGCAGGCTTCCCTCTGAGCAGGGAGCCCGATGCAGGGCTCGATCCCAGGATCCTGGGATCATGACCTGAGCCGAAGGCAGACGCCTAATGACTGAGCCACCCAGGCGCCCCTTTAAAATAGTATCTTTAAAAGCCTACACTTTCTCATAGTTCTCTTACCAGCTTTGCTCCCTTCCAAATGGCAGACGGGGAATTTTCACCTTGCCATTAGGGCAGATACCCTGAGAGCTGCTACAGTACCTTGAGGCAGTCAAGGGCATGCAGGATTTTCTCTGCCTAGTCTATGCCATGAAGATCTAATTGAACTGAAAAGGGACTTGAAGCTGAAATTCTTGCTGTTTCTTCCACAGTAAATCCTCAACATTAGCAAGAGTCCCCACATTTGCAAATATCATTCTAAGATATTGCTTCTTGCACCAAACGAAGTAAATCATAACTAAAAAATTAAGTGACCCCTTCAAATGTTTAATGACTCTATAAACAAAGTACTAAAGTCTTTCAACATTCTAATTAAAATACATTGTTCTTGAGCCATATTTCTGTTGAGAATCATGTGTTTCCTGGGCAAATCTTCACATCAAAGATCAATGACTTCTCAAATTTATTCAAGTTTTGTCTTTGTGTTTCCTGGGCAAATCTTCACATCAAAGATCAATGACTTCTCAAATTTATTCAAGTTTTGTCTTTTTGTTTATCAGCAACTCTGGCATAAAAGCAAGAGTATACCTTACGCAGTTTTAAGAATCACTCTTACTTCTGACAACAATCTAGAGTGGGCTATTGCTTCACAGATGAGTGTCTCCATCAAATCCAACGTGCTGCTGTCTTCTGAAATGTCCACTCTCTGAGTAAGACCAGTCAGTCTTAAACGCCTCTACTTCCTTCACCTGTTCTAATGGGTGGTTCTCTTTTCTGGGCCACTGAACACTAAGAAAAGTAACAAGAGTCACCATGTGACTTCAAGCAGAGAATTTAGAAGCTGTGTTCAGATGGCCAAGTTCAACTGCATCCCAGCTACCTCCGGCTTCATGCCCATCCTTCAGGGAGTGGGCTTCAAATTCTTACCTCAGAAAAATTACATGTGACTACATGTTTTGGACCTTCAGGGTTCCCTGGGAACATTAAATTCATTGGCCCTGGAGTTCTTCTGAATTTATGTTTTTTGCTTTTGAAGTTCCAGTGTTAACATATACTTGTTTTAATGATTTCAGGTTAGTATGTTGGTCTTATACACATTTATCTGAATGCTCATTTGATCTCAGTACATTTGGATTAAACTATTTTTCTTCCTATAGAAATATACTTTCTCTGTGCATTAGGAGGCTGGATACTGCTGCTTGTTACAGACAACTTGGTGATTCAGCATCACCTAACACAGTGTCTGGCAAGCAGAGGAGACACAAGATCAGTGTCATTAATGACTGTCTTTCATAGTAGTTTAGAAATATTGAGATGATCTGATACGTATTCAGTCCATATGTCCCAAATCTCAAGCCCCAATTCTGAATTCTGAATTACCAAGGAACCCCCTACTCAAACCACCAACAGGTCTTGAGGAAACAATCTTTAGTGTCCTCCACTCTATGTCTGAGTCAGGGATAACATTATTAACCAAATAGCTTTAGACCTCTGATTTATAGAGCCAAATGAACATGGTTAACTAATAAACACATATAATAATATGTGCAATAATACGTGATTTAATAAGCATAATGATTCAGTTGAATGAGTGGGTTAGCATGGATTTTTGTTGTTGCAAGTTAACAGAAACTCAACAAACTAGCTTAAGTTAAAAAAGATGGAGGAGAAGGGTAGGTACCTAGGAGTTCTCATAACTGAGAGGACCTCAGTCTTCTGAAGATTCTTTCTTCCCGTCTCTTGTTTCTCAGTGTCTCTGCTCATCTTCCTCCCTTGCTTCTCCTGTGGACAAGCTCTTTCCACACGCAGAGCACCTCCACCTTGGCAGCCCCAGAAAAGGGAGAACACCTTTTTCTCTCCCACGACAGTCCCAGGGAAGGACTCCAAATGCTCCTGCTTGGGTCACATACCCATTCCTTGAATCAAACACTTGCCAACAGGAAAAGATACTGTGATTGGCCAGCCCTGGGTCATGTGATTGCTCATTTCACCCTATTTCCAGAAGTGTCGTGGGAAACTCTGGAATGCAGAAAAAGATTTTTCCATGGCCCATTACACTAAACTCTCCAACAAAAGTAATCTTGGTAATAATGTGGGAAGATCAGCTATCCTGTGATTTAATATCTGTGAATGCGTATACTGCATCAAGCACTATTCTAAGTAGAAACAGACATATGCAAGGGTTGAAAAACTCTCCCCCTGCATGCAAAATTTGTCTAAAATATCAGTGTAAAAAATATGTCACTCAACAATCAAATCCTATTGTCCGTGAACCCCATCAGTAGCAATTTCAGCTTTTGGCTTATAGAATTGAAGCTGAAGATTAACCAGATGATCTCTAAAGTCTCTTCTAGTCTCTGAGTCTATGAACTCTTTGTTAGAATCAAAATACCTCTGGAAGAATAGTATACCACGCTATTACTTTATTGGACAGTGTTATAGGCTAAACTGTATCTTCCCCAAATTCATATGTTGAAGCTCTAATCTTTAGTACCTCAGAATATAATCTTATTTGGAGATAGAGTCTTTAAAGATTAAAATTAAATCAGGTCATTTGGGTGGGCTCTAATACAATATGGCTGGTGTTTTTACAGGAAGAGGAGATTAGGACAAAGGTACACATAGAGGAAAGACCATGTGAGGACCCAGGGAGAACGCGGACAACTACAAGCCAAGGAGAGCCTCAGAAAAATCCAACCATGCCAAGGCCTTCATCTCGGACTTCTAGCCTCTTGAACTGTGAGAAAATAAATTTCCGTTGTTTAAGCTGCCCAATCTGTAGCACTTTGCTATTAGCAAATAATACACACAATAAACCAAGAATTTCAAAGAGGACCGAGGCACGGTGGAGACAAATTTGATACATGGGATGGGGGAGCCAAGAGGTTCTTTTAAGAAGTAGAACTCCCCCTAAGACTCAGGGGCCGAGACTAGTGACATTGTTAACTGAGGAGTGCTGGTAAAGACGTGATAAAAGAGGTAAGAAGTTAAGAGAAGGAAGGAGAGAGAAGTGCATGGCACACTTCACCCTTTTTGAAATTTTGCCAGGGTGATTATATCAGGACATGAAACTATGGTTGGCCAAGCCAAAGGCCACATACCCAACCTTGTGGGCCTGGAGGGAGCCAGATTCCTACATGACTTCAGGCTGCCTTGGGCTCCTAATGTGTGTCCCCACTGAGAACTCTGAAGCTCTGAGCATCCCACCCTGACAGGCTTTGAGAGCCAAATGCCTACCCACCTGAATCAAAGGCTCCCCAGCATGAGCTCTTAGCCATCATCACTCTCATTCATGATGCTCACTGTCAGAGCTTCCTGCTGAGCCAACCCTAAGTTTGTTAGGCCCGCCTTTCACATATGATAGGCCAGGTCCAGAGTCCAAACCAGGGTGAATCTGAACCTTCTGATTATAGTATTCTTACCCTACCAGTCCTCTACCTCCCCTGCCCCGTACCTCATCACTCTCCTGCTAGAAACTCATCCCCCCATATCAAAACAGGAAAGCCGGCTCCTGGCCTCCTTCCTAGGCCTTCACCCACCCTGATGGATTTGCCTGGATCCTGTACCTGCATTACCCTGGCTCATTTATCATTTTGCTACTCTTGCCTTAGCTCTGACCTTTGCCCTCTAGCAAATCACCCAGGCACTGGGTGGTACTTAGAACCAGAACTCAAGACCCACCCGCCTGTGCTGCCGGGGTCGGTCATATTAAAATTCCACCACAAAGCACAATGCACATTTGGAAAAACATCCCTTCTTCAGAAACAGCCAACACAGCATACCCGCTACACAAAAACCTGACACCAAAGGGAAAATATTTTTGTTAAACAGACTGATTGCTAAATGAACAGGGTTTGTGAAAATCACATCTATTATATAGGACTTTTCAGTTCATAAGCCTCATAATATCAGATCATCATATTGGCAAGGCAGTGCTTGTAGGGCTGTTAGGATGAAATCTGGAAATCGCTTCATTATTGAATATTACAAATGATATTTGCCAACAGGGAATTTCCCTTGTGTGTGCCTTCAGATAAAATTTCTGGCCACCATTGTTTATAGCCCAAATATATTAATATCGCCATATAACAAATTCCAAAGAAGACAAATGAAATATTTAAATAACCCAAGCATTGTGGACCCACTGAATACTGCATTTTACCTTTATGTTCTTCCTTTTTTTTTTATCACCCACAGACATTAAAAAAAAAAAAAGCCTGATAACGTCAAAAGATGAGAAAGACTAAATTCAGGGAAATAAAGGAACCATAAATCAAGAAAACTTTGGAGCTGCTAGAAAGACACTTTAATTTTGTAGACAAAAGACTGCATTAAGGAGGAATAATGCAATAATCAAAGGTGAACGAATCTCTATTGTCTGGCGTCTTTCTCTGTGGGAATTTTCCCACCCCTGACAGCTGTAAAGGGGGGAGGAGCGCAGACTGTGGCTGCGCCTTTATTCTCTCCCCCGCTTGCTCCCCAGCCCCTCCTCTCCTCCGTCAATAAATGTCTGCAATCATATTCTTGAGCTCCTGTGTGATTTCAAGGTTCATCTCTTCCATGCAGCTCAAACACTAATTATCCCAGCTGTAATTAGTAAGATAATTAAATACTGGCTCACTCATCTACCTTGGGTCGGGTCATGATTCTCCCAGAAGACCTTGAGCAGTTCCTCAAAGCTGATGCGTTCTGGCTGGTATACCACTCGGACTACTTCTGCGTGGCCAGTTTTTCCTTGAAAGAAACAGAACATACAACAAAAATTTACTGACACCACCAATTTACTACAAGTGATCTGTTTCCAAAGAACCACCAGACAAGGGCTAACGTCCTTCCCTCCGCAGGAAGGGTGGGAGTCTAACTGTACGTTAGCTAACGATCTCATAGCAAGTCTGTTGCTGGCTCTGTCCCCATAAAAGCATACAGTTGTCCTCTGGCAAGCTTCCTGAGGATGATGACTTCTCGTCATTGTGCTCTAATTTTCTTCTTGAATTTCACGAGAAAACAAACTCGGGTTTTCTTTCTTTCTTTTTTTTTTTTTTTTTTTGATCTCACCCTTATGAAACCTTATGGATCCAATCTGACATAGTGCTCAAGGTTTGAAACTCGGTGAGGGGAACGAGCCAATTTATTTGTATCATCACTTCCTGCTATATGCAGTAGGCGCAGCTGCACCATGGGGTGACATGGTGCCAGAGCAGGAAACCTGTAACAAACAGGCTTATATCTCGTCCACATCAGATCAATTTGTTAACGGAGTCACATATTCGCTGTGCTGTTAACACAGGGGCAAGGGGTCGGGTTCACATAGCCAGCAGGGTGGCAAGTATTTTCTCAGCCTAATTCATCTCTGTGGTAAACAACGACTGCAGCGATGGTCTCTCCGTTAGCGTGCCCATTCTCACAGGTGGTCCCCGAGGTTCTGAAGATCAGGGAAGTGGGTGTTTGTAGTAGCCCGTGTACCTACAGAATTCATGCCCTTCCTTATTTTACAGTGTTAGAATATAGTAAATAATAGAACCCTCCATACATATCATCTCTCTATTTAAATTTGTTTTCCATCTCTTTCTGGTCACCTCATGTGTGATAAAGAATTTAGCTTTCCCCAAAGAGATATCTGGCCTTTCTCTGCCTTGGTCTCTGGAAGGTAATCTGTGTCATACCTTCTAGGAATGCCCTTCTTTAAGGCGGGGCCGGCCACAGCAACAGTCTTAGGGTGGAAGCTGGCCCCTTGGAATCTTAGGGTCCAGATGGCCACACCCAACAGTATTAGGATCAGGGCTGGCTATGCCAGACAGACCAACCATGTGCTGAGACTGGGGGCTTTGGGTAATACAGAATCAGCTGACCTGAAGACTGAGTTCAACCAGGTGGGCAATCCCATCAATCATGCCTATGTAATGAAGCCCCAATAATAACTCTGAACATCAAAGCATGGGGGAGCTTCCTGGTTGACAATACTCTTTGCGTGTTGTCACAGATGGATGCCAGGAGGGTAACACATCCTGACTGCATGGGAGACAACACAGGAACTTGGCACTGGAACCCCTCCAAACTCTGCCCTATGTGTCTCTCCATTTGGCTGATTTTGATTTGTATCCTCTCCCTGTAATAAACTGTACCTCTGAGGATAACTGTTCTCAGTGAGTTCTGTGACTCCTAAATGATCAGACCTCACAGTAGTTTGGGAATCCCTTGAACTTCACCTTAGTTTGCAATAGCATTTGCCCACAGGTTGGTGATCTCACTTTAATTCTCACAATGATTTTACTGATTGGAAAACTGAGATACTTAGAAGTTACATTTGCCCAAGGTCAAATGGAGCTAGTGAATTTCTGAACCATAACCTAGAAACCTTCTGGGTTTTTTTGTCCAGGATTCTGTCCAATAAACAAAGCAAAGAAAGCAAAGTGAACATGAATCCAGAAAAGAAAAAAAAAAATCTATTCATTATCTTTCATCTTCTTTTAATATTTAATTTCTGATTGTAGAAATAATAATTTGCAAACAATATGAAGCTTAGAAAATGTACAGAAGTATAAAAAAGAAAATAAAAATCACATATTATATTCTGACCACATACGGTAAGTACTATCAATATGTTTTACACATCACTTTCTGGATTTGTACCAGATACACACGAGTGCACGTGTGTTCATACACACATACACACACACACACACACACACCATGCACAATTTGCTTTATTGTAATCATGGCATCATGCTTTTTTTACACTTACCAGCATGTTGTATTTTCCCATATCACTGGAATTTTTAGGAAATGCCACTTATAATGACTATATAACACTCCAAAGACGGTTGTACTATTATTCAATCATCCCGTCATTGGGGTTTTACACTGAATCCTATTTTTATCTATCAGTGTAAATATCTTTCCACATTTCCAAGACTGCCTCAAGCCACAGTTACATAAGTGGGATTTCTAAATCAATGCTTACAAACATTTTTAAGTTTCTTGCTATCTAGTGCTTAGCTGCTATTCAGTAAAGTTGACCCAATTTTCTCTCCCCATTGGCAGCATGTTTCAGGGCCAGTCTCAGTCACTATTATAATGTTTTTAACTCTTACCAATTTATAGCGGGACAATAGTGTCCTATCATTTTATTTTCAATGAGTTTAATTATTAGTAAGGTAAAAAAAGAGCCATGTTTATTAATTTTAATTTATTTGCTCTAAGTTTTGTAATACCCTTTTTATATTGGGTTATTCATATTTCAAATGAACTGGTCATTTTATATAATTTTAATTCAAAGACTACAGTCATGGAAGGAAGCAAATAAACAGATTTTATACTCACAGATATGAAAAGAATTATGGGAAAACTATAGGAGGAAGATACACTAAATATAAAAATCATGTTATTGTAAAACCACTTTTGATCCCACTTTAAAATCTTATTATTTTGTATTTTGAAATGTTTGAATGAATGATTTAACAACATAAGAATTAAACTCTCTAAATATTAACAATAGCAACAATATGTAACAAGCATGACAAATGTATTTGGTAAGAAAAGCATAGAAACCACACTAGAAATCTAGGCAAAAGATGTAAACAGGCAGTGCACATAGGAAGAAATAAATGTAAATCAAGATTGAAAAGTGCTCAACATTTCTAGTGATAAAAGCAAATAAAGGCATATTGAAACATGAACATACCACCTCTTATTACATTTTGTAAAACCACTTAAAAATGTATCTAGTGCTGATGAGGAGACCGTAACACTGGCACCCTTACTTGGCTGCTGAGAGCATAAACAACCATGCCCTTTCCAAGAGCCACAAAGATGAAAATTAACTTGCCTTCACTAAGTGACCCAGAAAATCTATCTCAAAGATACAACCCCAAATAATGGGAAAGATATGTATGTGCAAAAAAAAAAGAAAAATTCACTCCATCGTTACTACAATAGTGGAGTACTATAAGAAACCCAAAAGTCAAATAAAAAAGGAAACCAAGTATGGGATAGCCACATGATGAAGTATCATGTAACCATTAAAATGCAATGTCCTAACCCTAGTGAAAACTGTTACCATTCACTGAAGTCTGACAAAATGGCAACCACTTTACCTACTTGATGTTCTTTAACGCTCACAACAAATTTTTCCCCAACTTTTTTCTATTGTGGAAAATACACATAACAAAATGTACCATCTTAACCATCTTTTAAGCATACGGTTCGGTGGCATTAAGTACATTCACACTGTTGTGCTAGTATCACCACCATCCATCTCCACAACATTTTCATCTTGCAAAACTGAAACCGTATCCATCAAACACTAAGTCCTCATTTCTCTCTTACCACCAACCCCAGGCGACCACCATTCTACTTTTGTCTCTGTGAATTTGACCGCTCTGAGTACCTCATATAAGTGAAATCATACAGTGTTTTTCACTCAGCATAACGTTCTCAGGGTTCACCCATGTTATAGCGTGTGTCAGAATTTCCTTCCTTTTTAAGGCTGAGTAATATTCCAGTGTGTGGACAGACCACATTGGGTGTATCCATTCATCTGTCAGTGGACATTTGGGTTGCTTCCACCTTTTGGCTACTGTGAATAATGCTGCTATAAACATGGGCATACAAATATTTCTCACAACTATTTTACAAGAGAAATGCAGCCCTCCCTTTTAAAGATGAGGCAGCTAAGTCCTCTCCACAGGTTTTCTCACACAACGTCCCACAACCAGTAAGTAGCAGGATCTAGTGAAGAGTCAACCAGTGAAGATCTCATTCTATGACCACAGTGCAGGCTCCTGGATCGTAGACCCCTGAAGCCACCAAGTGACAGCAAATGTCACATAGGCAGTGGCCCAGATGAGAAATCACAGCTGTGGGGTAATTGACATCCAGGCTGTCAAAACTATTTTCCCGGATTAGACTCTTCTTTTGCGGTAGCAATACGGGGTCAGGAAAGATTTCCGCAAACATTTTCAGACATAATCTGGGCGCTGACGTTATTTGTGGAGAGGTTTAAAGAAGCTTGGTTGTTTAAAAGAAACTACTACCATTAAAATTCAACATCCATCTGCATTGACAAACAGTGGGGAGAAGCCCTCGTCAAACTCACCTTTAAGTTTCTTTATTTTATTTCTCCAAAGTACAAGAGTCTGTGTAAAAATACACAGTGCAAATGATCAAAAGGATTAAGGGGTTAGGAACCACTTACAGAAATGCCCAGGCCTCCAGGAACTCACCAATGTGCTAGGCTAATTTGATTCCCAAGACCAATCTGCAAATACTTTCTGGTGCTTCCAGAGATAAAAGGCTATATCTTAAAAATACTTTGAGCTGTTTCTTCATGTAACATCGTGCAAATAGCATGATAGATGTGATGTGCAAACGTGCTTGTTAACAATGCGCAGCAGCGTTAGAGGTGTTTTAACACTCTTTTAACGCTGTTGTTCAAAAAAATCTTGAAAGGAAATGAAAAGGACAAATGTCTTCTCTGAGCATTTCCCAGCTCTTCACAGAGCCTTACCCTGTGACCCCAAAGAAAGTGAGTGGATGCAGAGGGGTAGGTTATGGGCAGTCCATTCCTTGTAAGACAAAATATCCCAGAAGAGATATAAAGGAGTGTCCTGGGGACTGAAAAATCAGGCACTCTGGAGTCATCTACAGCTTTGTGGTAGCCAAGTCATCCGTGGAACCAGGCGTTTTCAAGGAGAACCCCAAAATAAATTAGCCTATCTTGAAAGTCCTATGTCACAGCTTTCCATCCCATAGGGAAAATGTTGTCTTCAACTCTTCCAGGTTAGGGCGATGAGTTTTCACTACTGTCAGGCTGGTAAGAAGGGAAGAGAGAGCAGGAAGGTGGCCTCCCCAGTAGATGAGAACAGGAGAGAGCCGGGAAGCTGGTGAGATGCAGGGGAGTGCAGGGGAGCGTAGCAGGGGGCAGAGCTGTGTGCTGGTGAGCAGCACCCATTCAGGAGCCAGACCACATGGGCCGCCATGCTGGCTCTGCCACTTGGCGGGCACGTGACCTTGGCAGGCCCGGGGAGAGAAAAAAAGGGTGGTTCAAATCAGAGCTCCCTGGCATAGGAGCCAGGCCTTCCCCAAGGGGCCCATGCTCATTTTTGACGGCCCTTTATTCTACTTAACCACCCTGTGCCTCAGTTCCCTCATCTGCAAAATGTGAAATTAGAACAGTGCCTGAAACAGAGGCTATCAGTCTATCTAATGCTCTATGCCTCATGATCGAACGTTGTATTATTCTAATTATTCTCTACTTAGCTGGGATGTAATGGGAAAAGTCTGAAATTAAAGTCACAAGAAGTAACTTAAGCCATAGTTCTAACAAGTAGTTTGACACTTTTTTGACTGTGATCTTGAGTCTCCTACTTTTCTGGATGGAACTAAAAATAACGTCTGTTGGAAGAGTCAAGATTAAATGAGGTCATATGTGGGAAAGTTCTGGGGAAGAGTAAAGCTCTCTGTACGTAAATATGAGGCTTCTATGGTTATTTCCCTTTTGTGTTTCCTGAACAGAGACGCCTTCCCCATAAGGACTAAATTCCAAGAGAAAACACACGATATAAGGAAGCTTCCAACTCATCAAACTAATTTTTATTTCTGCGAGTGTCTAATTCTGATTTTATTCATGCGTTCATTCTAGAAATATCAGTTAAGTGTCTCCAGGTACTGACGCAGGGGCTGAGGTGAGGTCCCAGCCGACACATTCCAGCCCTGTAGTCAGGCTTTCGTCCACACCAGGCAATGACCCTGATTCTCACTTTTTTGATGGGACTGTGATGAATCACGTGTGATTCACTGTAGAATCAGAACTAAAAAAGACAGGGGTTCAATGAGAAAGTTCCTAATTCAGGTAAAAAGAAGCAAGCCTCTGGAAGCAGGTAGGAACCTCGCCTCCCTGGACACGCTGTTTCCTACTGTGGTATTATAGCTGCCGACAATGTCTTTTGGACAAGAACCTTTATCCGACAGAGTCAATGGTATTCAGGAGACAGTGCAGAGCGGAAGGCCCCCCACCGCCCCCTGGGCTGCAGGCTTCAGAATATGTGAGACCACCTCTCTCAGGTCAAAGCCAAATGACCACAGGCCAGCAGGCGGCAGTCATGAGTGGTCGGAGTCACACAGCTAGCGTGATAGAGAAGCGAGCTGGGGTTGAGAGTTAAGACTCCAGATTCTCAGTAGAAATGGTGGCTCCACCCCAACAGGGTGGGCAAATCTGATGCAGAGGAGATTTCCACAAGGAGAAGGAGAGGGGCCACCCATGCCAAGGCCAGCTTGAGCCTGGGAGGAGCTCCTGGGGGTGGCATCTCGCCTGACCAAGAGGGGTTCCGGAGGCAAGCCAGGCAGCCCAGACCGGCACACTTTGTGTGGATTCCCAGGTCCCGGTGTGTGAGGAAAAGCCTGGGAGTGAGAGCAGAGCCCCTGCCCTCTGGAGCCAGAGAAAGGAAGCCACAGGGCTCCCACTCCCAGTGTCAGGGCTCCTGGGGCTCTTTGCTGCTGCTGCAGGGAGGGTCAGGGAAGGGGCCCCGCACCTGTCCCCTGGCAGACACGCTAGCCAAATGGGCACTCCTCTGCTGCGAGCAGGGCTTCTGCTTTATCTGCAAGGCAAGGAGAGACCTCCAGGCCTGCTCGCTCCCCTCCTCATGTCATGACCCAGCCACGGGCCACACATCTCCATCAATAGGGTGCCTGCCTGTCTACACCCAGACTGCCGGGCCCCACTCAGGCCGAGGAAGCATGCAGCAGCGCGCTTGGGCCCAGCTGGCATCCTCGGCTTGCCTCCTGGTTACTCACCAGCGGTGTGACCTTGGCCAAGCTCTTTCCTCTCTAAGCTTTAGTTTCCTTATCTGTGAAATGGGGATATTCATAATAGTAACCTCACACACAATAGTAACCTGTTGGGAGGATTAGTTTGATAATCCACAGGAAGCGCTGAGAGTAGTCTGGCCCATGCCATACATGAAAGCCTACCCAATATTAGCTTTATTCCTAAGAGTATGGTTAGTATTGTTATTGTTACTACTATCACTCTTATTTCATAATTGGGGGGGGGTGGGTCCTGGGAATCTGTATTTTTACAAGATTCCCCAGGTAATTCTTAATAGTAATGAAAGTGTGAAAACCACTCATCTTGAGCCCGGGGCACGGCTTAAGCAGCCAGCCCTCAACCTCCACTCTCCTGAATCCCAGTACTTGCTGACTTCATTATCAGGAGGTGCATGGGAGTCCCACAGGCCTTAAGGAAGGAAGGCAGACAGGCAGGAAGGGAATGGGTGGGGAGGGTAGGGTGGGGAGGAGAGAGGGGAAGGAGAGCACAGAGGAAAGGAGGAAGGATATTAACCCCTGCTAAAAAAGAAACTGAAGCGTAACGAACATCCTAAGTGTTTATTTGAGCAAACATCTAAGCACACAGGGCAGCGATAAACCGGAACTCTTGATATGTGTTGATGAAGTTAACGCTCAAAAAAACCTGGAGGTAAGTAATATCATTTCCACTTGTTGGAGGAGGAAACTGAGCTACAAAGAGGTAAAGGAACCCGAAGTCATACAGATATTAAGTGGCAGAGACTGGACTTGAGCCCAGCACAACATGGCTCCCAGACAGACAATGAGGGGGCAGCGTAAGTAAGGTGGGCTTGTGAGTGGGCACCCTCCTTATGAAGACATCAGATCCATGAGAAAGGAAATGGCCGTATGGACAGAAGTCAGGGGTGCTTCACGGAAGAGGAGGGGGAGGGCAGCCAGGGCACGGCCCTGGTCATAAGCAAAAGCAAGAATTCAAAAAGTATGGGCAAAGAGGCAGGGAGCTCTTCTCTGCCACAGACCTGCTATCACGCCCGTCACCGGAAACGCCTTTTAGCCGGCCCTTCCTCCAAGCTCCCCTGCTCAATCCAACATAACCACAAAGTCCCTGCATTTGGACATAGCACTTTGTATCTGCAAAGTGCTTCTGGATCCACAAACTCATTTTAGCCTCACAGCCACCTTCCCTGTGCAATTAGCAAGATTAATATTATTATGTCCATTTGACTGATAAGAAAGCCAAGGCTTAAAGAGATGGAATAACTTGCTTGGAGTCTCAGAGCTCATAAGCAACTGAGATAACTGAGAATTTGACCCCTGTCAATGCACTCCACTCCCAGTTCCTTCTCCCACAACTGTCCTCTGCCCTGGCGCCCACAGGAGTCCTTCCTGGCCACCAGGCCTCTCCATATCTAATGTTATCCCCAATCTCATTTCCCCACACTCTCCCTGAGCTAGACAGTTCTTATCCCCAACTCCACCCCTAGCTGCTCTAGTCCCCCAGCCTGCAGTGCCCTCCCTCCAGCCATCTGTAATCAAAGCCCTCCCCTACTTTCAAGGTCTCATTAGGTGCTGCTTCTTCCAGGAAGCCCTCCTTGAGTATAGGACCTGGAGAAGAGGCATGAAGTAGGTGGAAAAGCACAGTCAGTGGAATCCTATGGGATCTGCTATGCTCAGATCTGGACTTCGTGACTCAGTCAGGTTCCCTGAGGTCCCTCACCAGGTCACTGTGATGAAAAGAGATGATGTATGTGGCAGGTAGGATCTAGCAATTACCATGAGGGTTACTCAGAAAATGGTGTTTCTCTTCCAAACACCACTGACCCAGCCACCCCGCCCCAGATTCTTCTTCACTTGGGATCGGTCCCACACCTTGTAACACCTGAGTACTGACTGTTTTTGATCACTTACTTAGTTTTTCCATACACAAGTGAACTCCTTGAGAAGACAAGCCATGACAATGGCTCTCCTCTGTCATCCCCCAGGACTGGGGCCATGATCAGACATTAATAAATACATACAGATCACAGGATTCTTTGTGCTGAATTTTTCTACCACTTACTTAGCCTTCCTCTGGATGAGCGTCCACACTGGCCCCGGCACTGCTCACCTGCACGAGGACCAGTCCCCTAAATGGGATTAGAGATCAATGCTCTACTCTGCCTCTCTGTCCCTAACTGTGGAACTCTATGATGCATATTTCTGTATGTTAATGACTTCAAATGGATGCAGCTACTACCCAGAGAAATGTATTAGATGCAACCAGTGCAACCTTAATACCTTGCAACACCGTGTTTTATATGCTCACTAAATTCCTAAATACTTACTGAATGCCTACGAAGTTCCAGTCTCTGCACTAAGTGCTGGGGATTCAATGATGATAAATGTTAATAAGGTGATAACAAAAATTCCTACAGCCTGGGTACCGCCTACAGTCTGGGCCCAAGTAAGGAATGGCCCTTTAAAGGAAAAAGACCTGACCTATTTTATTTATCCTACAGGGAAGATGGCAGGGAGAAGTAAGCTATAGTTATTTTTTCATTAAATAATAACCATTTTTCAACTCCCCTCATCTTTCCCAGCCAACAAGACCCATCCAAACCGTTAAACCAAATCAAAGAGCACACAGAAAGATCCAGGTGTTTGAAGGGAAAGGGGGAGCACTGGATGACTAATACCTCCCTTCTCCCATACAAGATTCAAAACACTACTTTCCTCTTGCTAATTAACTACAAAGAGGTAAGATGTCAGCTCGGTTTCATCCCCAGCTCCTGCAGATAGAAAATGTGATTTCCAACAATGTACTCATTATAAAAAAAAAATCCTAATACATCAAAATTGGGTGCCCTGTGGAGTTCATTATAGGATTTGAGGAGTGTCTATACTGTCATTTTATCTTCGCTTTTTTTCTTTTGTCTCATCAGTCACTTAAAATGTCCAAAGAGAAATGTAAGCTTTAAAAAGCATCCTATTGATTGAAAAGTAGGAAAAGTACTATTGGAGCAATTGCAATTTTTTTTTTTTTTGGCCCACCATGGGGAGACATCGTGGGGAATTTATAATCCTCTGGTGTATATTTAATACAGACATTCTTTAGAGATTATTCTCTCAGAGGAATGCTATAAACATAGTTGAGCACTTCATAAGAAAATTCCTCAAGAAAACAATAAATGACAACCATTACATTCTTTGCACCGCTGGAGGTTTCTTACTGCTACAAAGCTAACTAGTGGGTAACCAGTCTAGGAGTGAGCAGCTGACTAGTTTCTGTATCCAACCTGCTGATTATAGAGGTGGACCTTCATACCCTTCAAGGTGTTTGTTCCAGAACATGAAGTACATGAAAGGCTCTTATCGTTGGGTTGATCGATGCCCATTTCCTAGGATAGCACCTACTCTCAACCTACTACCAGGCGGACAAGAATTAGGACATATTAGAAAAACTGATCTGCCCAGAAGGGATCATGGTCCCCTTGCAGCCAAGAGAACAAACACACTTCTGTTAAGTGGCCTGATTAATACTTAAAAGGGTACTGTATGCCGAGAAACTGATTTCTCAATGCTGCTAAATGATCCCAAGTCCAAAATGAGGCCTGCTTGTACCTTGATATCAGTGGGCTATCCAAGAAGAGTGGTTCACAACCCTATGCCTTCAAATTGCACTTTCTGAAAACTAGTCCCAAACCTCGCACTCTACCCCATTCTGGAATTTGGATACAGAAGATCTGGAGTCAGGCCTGGGCATATGAATCTTCTTCAAAGCTTGACAGGTGCTTCTGAAGCAAAGTTGGGAAAGGGAACCATGAAATTAGGCATTGGATATCTGGAGCTATATCCAGGGAGAGGAAACCAGACAGACGATTTTTTAAACAAAGTATCAGGATTATAGGGACCTGAAAGGTCAGCTAACCAAATGCCCCATTTTGTTTTACCCCACGGCGACATTCAGGTGACCATTTCAAGTGAGAGGACACATGCTGCTTCACAAAGGATCCACGCCACTGTTGGGCTGTCTTAATTGCTGGAAAGTTCTGCCATTAAGGAGTCAAACTTTCCTCCTTATATTCATTGGTCCAGGTTGTGCCTTTTGAGGTCTCCTCACTCCTGCACAGTGACTCTTGAAAAGGCTGGAAGCATAGGACCTGGTGGTGCAATTAAATGAGCACTGACTTTGGAGTCAAAAAACCTACTCTTGGGAGCATAATTGGCCAGATAAGCAGCTTAGCTTCTCTTTGTCACAAATTCCTCATCTGGAAAATGGGAATACTAAGAGCTGTTCCCATGGATCTTAGAGTATAGTTGAGAGCATTCAATAATGGAAATAAAGGGAAAGCCCTCTGGGAACTTAACGGTAGTAATCAAATACACGGTATCAAGATTAGTCCTTCTATAGCCATATACTACTCATGATGAATACGTCATGATGGCATAAAGTTCACTATGAAAAGCCAACAACTTTCAAACCACGAGGATCTAGGTTAATACAAACAGAACAATAAGGACTGGTTTCCAAGCAAAGATGGGTTGCTCTGGGTAGGCTGCCAAGGGCAGGTTTTCCTAAAAGTGTATGTGTTCTGAATCTAAGTGAAAAGACAGCTAGTGAACCCCCGCAATCATGAACTGAAAGGTCTTTAAAACCAAGTCAGATTTTTTTTTCATATTCTTCAAACACTATTCTCGACTCATAATAACATGGATGAGAAAAGGCAACCCAATTGAAGCTTGTCATTGCTCATACTGTGGCTGCTTATACAGAATTTCCAGAAGAGCTACTTTAAGGCATACAAAGATAATAATTGCCTATTCATTTTGAACATACACCACATTACAGTTGCTTTTTAAGTTCATGTGGTAGTAGCATATTCTCCCAACTTGAATGGCACATTATTTATAAATACCCCACCCAGGAATGATTTGGCAGGATCCTCCAAGAAGCATGGCTCTGACTTATTTAGATGTCTACATTCATTAACAAGAAATATAACTTCCTGTTTCATTTAAATATTTTTGAGAAGAATGGAACTCTGAACCAAGCCTTTAGATTTTATACATAATAGCCCCATACTGAAATACTATTTATTGGTGGTCTGGGAAAAGCCTTGGCTTTGTCTCCTTATTTAAATAGTGCCAAAAATACCAGTTACTTTGTAAAAAAAAAAAAATCAATCCCACAGCCTTATCTTGAAAGCATATCAATAATATGAGCAACCAAGGCTTAATCTTAATGTTATAACTATGTAAATATCAAATAGAAACTCTTTAAAATACCAGCACAATACCAAACTAGCTGATTCTACACATTCAGTCAAATATAGTCTAATTCAGGCATTTTTTTTTTAAGGTTTTACTTATTCATTTGAGAGAGTAAATGAGTATGAGCATGAGCAGGGGGTAGGAGAGGGAGAAGCAGACTCCCCTGCTGAGCAGGGAGTCCAATGCGGAGCCAGATCCCAGGACCCTGGGATCACGACTAAAAGATGGCAGACGCTTAATGGACTGAGCCACTCAGGTGCCCTAATTCAGGCATTCTTAATGGGGGTAATAGCACTCCCGGGGGGTAGAAAATTGGCTCTTAAGGGACAAAATCGTCTTACATATCAAAATGCTGTGGAGGGCCACAGCATATAAACTAATATATAGTATATCTTGATATCCAATTTTAATGGGGAATAGAGGGAGACAATTAGGAAAGAAATGGCTAAAAACGCTCCCCAGGATGGCTATGATTTTTTAAATATTGAGAAACACTAATCTAATTAATTCAATTAATACATCAGTACAGTCAAAATGGTGATACAATTTACCATAACTCCTGCCTCATTTTCACTTCTGGAGGGTGTTTGTAATAGAACATGACTGCCAGAGGAGGGATTCATTCATCAAGTACTTACAGTACAACTAGCCTGAGCTCTGAGGACTCTTGGGGGGGCAACTAATACAACAATGAAGAAGATAGTTCGTAGCCTAAGGGAGCTCACAGTCCAGGAGGGGAGAGAGACGTACATGGGAACGTACAGGATAAAGCAATGGCTGCTCAGAGAGGGGTGTGCTCAGAGTTCTTTGGGAGCGCACAGGAAGAACACCAAGGTCAGCCTTGAAGAGTCCAGGAAGACTGCTCAGTGGAGAGGATCATTCCAGTGTTTTTAATACTAAGCTCTACCATAGCCAGACTTGACCCCTAGGCCTCTCTCATTCTTAGCAACTTTGGACTTGGCAACCTGGACATCCAGGCAATCCAAAACACAAATGCGGACCATTTTCTTAGACTATGTGCCTTTGCCCAGAGTTATTTTAACCTATGAAGGGAAACAAGGCCCTCAGCAAAAAATTCATCAGTCCAGGATACTAATACCAGTCACATCATATTAGATGGGTGTATGTTCCAAAAGGGATCCCGTAGTAACTAACACCAGAGTCCCAATTTTGGACTTAAGGTAGCTTGTTCCATATTAACCCAAACCTTGCACTGAACTTTTTGTGCCTTGAGATAAACAGTATTCAGTAAGTACAGGTTAATGACAATAATACTTTGTACAATATATTTTTTTACAAGATTTATTTATTTTTGAGAGAGAGCGCACAGGGTGGAGGGTCAGAGGCGGGAAGAAACTTAAATAGACTCCACACTGAGTGTGAGCCCAATGCAGGGCTTGATCTGATGACCCTAAGATCACAACCTGAGCCAAAACCAAGAGTCAGATGCTTAACCAACTGCATCACCCGGGTGCCCTGTGCAATATTTTTATAGATCACAAAACATTTTCATATACATTAACTAAATCTTCATAGTAACTCCATGTAATACCATATCCATTTTACAGATGAGAAAACCAAGACTCAATGAGGTCAAATTATTTGAATTAAAGTCACTCATAGGTAGCAGAACTCAGTAGGTTTTTTTTAAAATAGTCTTTATTCAAAATTTTTTAAAGATTTTCTTTATTTATTTAAGAGAGAGAGAATGAGAGACAGAGAGCATGAGAGGGAGGAGGGTCAGAGGGAGAAGCAGACTCCCTGCTGAGCAGGGACCCACCCCCCCGATGCGGGACTTGACCCTGGGACTCCAGGATCATGACCTGAGCTGAAGGCAGTCGCTTAACCAACTGAGCCACCCAGGCGCCCAACTCAGTAGGTTTGAGCCAAGGCTCCAACCCAGTCATTGACTCCATGGCCTTGATGCTCTTTCCCCATAAACACTGAGGCTGAGAGTAACCACCAAATGATTATTGCCTATGGCTGCCTATAGATCCCAATTCAGCTAGAATGGTTGACATGGGGAATCTTTTAGTCTTGACTAGCAGGGTTACTTATTTATTTATTTGAGAGAGAGAGAGAGAAAGAGAGAAAGCGCACATGAGTGGTTAGGGAGGGGCAGAGGGAGAAGCAGACTCCCTGATGAGCAAGGAGCCCCATGCGGGGCTCAATCCCACTATCCCAAGATCATGACCTGAGCTGAAGGAAAACGCTTAACCGACTGAGCCGCCCAGGTGCCCCATTGATTAGCAGTTCTTTGATGACAGTCAGTAATTAATCTATGAACCCAGAGACAATCCCAAACAAAATCAAATGGTATCAACAATGAAGTGCTGAGACACTATGCCAAGGGCATTGACAGTGCAGTCAGAATATTTGGTTTGGATGAACTGTTTAACTTCTCTTGAGTCTCAGGTTCCTCACCTGCAAAATAGTTACAATAAAAATGTCCAAAAATGCACTGTATTCCACAGACACACTCACACACACACACACACACACACACACACACACACACACACACACACACACACACACACAGGCTTTGTTACCTCTAAAGTGCTCCAATACTTAGTTCCCTCTTCTCATCCTCTCTCTCCCATCCTGGGACAAGGCGAGTAATTTAATAAATGTGAGCCTGAGCCATGGCTATATGCAGAGCACTAAGCCAATGATATGAGAAATCCAAAGACACATGATACAGAGCGTGCTCTTGGGGAACTCAGAGAAACACTAACAAGGCAAGGTAGAAAGTCTTAAGGTGCCATTGGAGAGGTTCAGGTTAGTGATTTGGAAGTTTAAAAGGAAAGAGAACAGGGAAGATGTCATAGAGGAGGTGCCTGTGAACTAGACATTAAGAAATGGGTACTATTTAGGCATACTAAATGCCTAAAGAGAGACTATGGTATTTAGGATGATGAAAATGACAAGCACCACAGTGCAGAGAAGGGAAACCACAGAATGGATGCAAGGGCCCCAGTTAACTGATCCACACCATGCCTTCTGGCAAACGTGGTGGCCAGTGACCTCAGCACCAGAATCCACGCAGCCCTCTCTGGCACACCTGCACCCTTCCGCTCCCACCAGTCAAAAGCTACCATACCAAGTTGGTTGTATTTGTTCTGAAACCTGCTTAGACCAATTATACTTTATGTTGTAATTACAAAATGTAACTAAATATTACATACAGAAGAAAACAGTTTTGTTTCTATTAAGAATTAAGCTGAGTTTAGAAAAACTCAATAAAAGGAAGTTGTTCAAAAGTACTACGACATTAAGCGTTGGAAAGACTACTACATAAGATTGGGAAGGGTGGACACACAAAAATAGACTCCAAATGGTTGAAAGACCTAAACGTGAGACAGGAGTCCATCAAAATCCTAAAGGAGAACACAGGCAGCAACCTTTTCGACCTTAGCCGCAGCAACTTCTTCCAAGAAACATCACCAAAGGCAAGGGAAGCAAGGGTAAAAATGAACTATTGGGATTTCATCAAGATAAAAAGCTTTTGCACAGCAAAAGAAACAGTCCACAAAACCAAAAGACAACCGACAGAATGGGAGAAAATATTTGCAAATGACATATCAGATAAAGGGCTAGTATCCAAAATCTATAAAGAACTTATCAAACTCAACACCCAAAGAACAAATAATCCAATCAAGAAATGGGCAGAAGACATGAACAGACATTTCTCCAAAGAAGACATCCAAATGGCCAACAGGCACATGAAAAAGTGCTCAACATCGCTCGGCATCAGGGAAATCCAAATCAAAACCTCAATGAGATACCACCTCACACCCGTCAGAATGGCTAAGATTAACAAGTCAGGGAATGACAGATGTTGGCGGGGATGTGGAGAAAGGGGAACCCTCCTACACTGTTGGTGGGAATGCAAGCTGGTGCAACCCCTCTGGAAAACAGTATGGAGGTTCCTCAAACAGTTGAAATTAGAGCTACCGTTCGATCCAGCAATTGCACTACTGGGTATTTACCCCAAAGATACAAATGTAGGGACCCGAAGGGGTACGTGTACCCCAATGTTTATAGCAGCAATGTCCACCATAGCCAAACTGTGGAAAGAGCCAAGATGCCCATCGACAGATGAATGGATAAAGAAGATGTGGTATATATACACAATGGAATATTATGCAGCCATCAAAAGGAATGAGATCTTGCCATTTGCAACGACGTGGTTGGAACTGGAGGGTGTTATGCTGAGTGAAATAAGTCAATCAGAGAAAGACATGTATCACATGACCTCACTGATATGAGGAATTCTTAATCTCAGGAAAGAAACTGAGTGTTACTGGAGTGGTTGGGGGTGGGAGGGATGGGGTGGCTGGGTGATAGACATTGGGGAGGGTATGTGCTACGGTGAGCACTGTGAATTGTGCAAGACTGTTGAATCACAGATCTGTACTTCTGAAACAAATAACGCAACATATTTTAAGAAAAAAGAAAAAGAAGAAGATAACAGGAAAGGAAGAAAAGGGGAGTATGTCAGAGGGGGAGACGAACCATGAGAGATGATGGACTCTGAAAAACAAACTGAGGGTTCTAGAGGGGAGGGGGGTAGGGGGATGGGTTAGCCTGGTGATGGGTATTGAGGAGGGCACGTTCTGCATGGAGCACTGGGTGTTATGAACAAACAATGAATCATGGAACACTGCACCAAAAACTAATGATGTAATATATGGTGATTAACATAACAATAAAAAAATTAAAAAAAAAAGATTGGGAAGGGTGGTTGTCAGGGGCTGGGGAAAGGGAGAAATGGGGAGTTAGTGCTTAACAGGGACAGAGTTTCAGTTTTGCAAGATGAAGAGTCCTAGAGTTGGATGGTGGTGATGGGTGCACAACAATGTGAATGAACTTAATACTTACAAAACTGTACCCTTAAAAATGGTTAACTTGGTACATTTTGTGGTATGGGTATTTTACCACAATTAAAAAGAAAATACAAAAAAGAAGATTGGGGAGGAAATCATAAAAATCTAGATAAACCCTACGTTCAGATTGTTTCACACACATCTAAGTTCTCACTTGATTTGAAAGAAGCCAAAACTCGAAATTGTAGATAATAATAATCAGGGCAAACAGTGCTTATTCTGTACAAAACACAGTTCTAAGCAGTTTACATATAATGACTTATTTAATCCTAACAAGCCAATAAGAGAGGAGCTATGATACCCATTTTAGAGATGAGGACAATCAGGCACAAGAGGTTAAATGGTACGACCAGGGTCACAGGACCGATAAGGAACAGAGACAGAATGCAGACTAAAGAGTCTAGCTCCAGAGATTGCACTCGTACCCACCCCCACCCTCACTGGGCTAGGGAAGGAAGATGAGGAGGCACTCCCGAGAGACACTCTCCATCAAAGGAAAGATACTGACCCCAAATCCAAAGGTTGGCACAAGAAGGTATGTTTATTTGTCTATTAAAAAAAGGTTTCTGTAAACCATTTTAATGATTCACCCTCCCTTTAATGGATTTTCCTATTTAACCAATTATCATCCCCCCCAAAAAGCAGTGGAGAAGACATTTCTACTATATTCATCCTAACTGGAGCCTGAGACACTAATGCAGCCCAGGAGGCAAGCAGCCAGCCCACCCCGGTAATCCACAGGAAGGAACGGCTTCAGTGGCTGAAGCATGACAAGAGCCAGGAGTCCCCCGACAAGCACAGAGACAGTGGAGACAGCGCTGAAGTCAGCTGATAACGATGTGCACTTTTTACATGACAAAATGTAGGATTCATTGTGTGCCACTGGAACCTAAGAGAATGTCTGGATGCATCTCACGTGGTTTATTGGAACAAAAACTCTTGTAAGAAATCTTTTCTAAGCAAGGAGATAGCCGGGTGCGTGCGTGCGTGTGTGTGTGTGTGTGTGTGTGTGTGTGTGTGTGTGTGTGTGTGTAAGGTGAATACCTGTACATACAATGTGTCTGCATCTATCATTTGAATTGGCTGAGCATTCAGGGAAGTCTTCTGGGCTAGGTTTAAGCAAGCTCCTGGAACCAAGAATGGGATTTTCTCTCCTTTTGTCTTCAAAAGCAGTCTGCAAGCACTATGCATTTTCTAAGGGTCAGCACTGACCTATTTTTTTTTTTTTTTTTTTTGGCAGGGGTTGGGGTGGAAGGAATTTAGTCAAACCAAATCAAGTCTTTTCATTAACAAACTGTAGAGAGGAGTTGCTGGGAGCTATGGAAGCAATATGTTTTTCTGTTTTTGACAGAGAACTCTGCATTCCAGGATCAAAAGTATAGATTTGGTGGCAAGAGAGTGAGTTGGTAAGAGCTGCATTAAAGATTAACTTCAGCCCTGTGTGGGCTATTTCAGTGGTAATGGGGTCTAGAGGCAAAGACTGGATTGAAGAGGCATCTTCATTCTTCTGGGTTTACCCTCACCCGCATCGCCATCCATCACTGATCAGAGATCAGAGGAGAATGTGCTGAAGGCTGTGGGTGCATCATGCAAGCGCCACCGTGGCTGCTTCCATCATCTGGGGCCGCACAATGTGGCTGGTCACGAGAGGGGCACACAACAGACACCCATCCCCCACACGGCAATGGCGCTGGCAAATACGAGCTTCTCTATGTCTGTTAATATTGAAAAACACCTAGATAAATGAATTTTATAGTTTTCATCTTAGTAGATACCCATTATGGAAGGTCAGTATACATTACATTCCTTAAGCACCAAAATAACTAATGAAAATAAGCCCAAAGTGACTTTCAAAATCGAAATTTCAAGCTGCAGAGACATCAATAACTATTTCTGTACTATGTTCTCCATCTTAGCCCTTCTGCAAATTAGGGATAATTGTACTTGCCAGACACTTACTTCAGAGGTTGGTGAGAGGATAATGTTTGTAAAGCTTGTTGGGTTTTGTGGATGAAAGGTTTCTGATTAGTACAAATTGTAAATTATTACTATTCATTAGAAAGAACAAATGAATTATTTCAGCTCCTAATGTATCTCTGACATCCACATGCTATTGTACACAGGAAGACAGTCTTGAAGAACACACCCTGTTCACAGCACTGCTATTAAACAAAACTACATCCCTCTACCTTAAAAAGAACACTTTAGAGCAGCCTGAAAACCCTGAAAAGTAAGTCCCATATTTCTTTGTCCCTTTATCTAAAAGGCAGAAAAAAATATAATTAGAAACGTGGATAAGAAGCCTTCACCATTGTGCTTGGCTATAAGCTTTAGATGTTTGGATCCCAGCTCGATAATGGCCATCGTCTTGATCAGGGCCCTTCACAAAGCAGCCTCCTACTTCACAGACAGGGTGGGGTCAAGGTCTCTGACACAGAGAATAAAGTAAAATTCTCCACAGAGGAGTCACTCCATAGAACCCAGGTATTGTGTAGATTTGATACCATTTTCCCCTGTGGCACACGCCGGAAATCATCCCTCAAAGACCATTTCTTATCTGCAGCGCTTTCTAAGGTATGTTACACATGGTCTAATTGTTCTTCCATTCACTGCACTTGTATTGTTTCGGGGCTCTGTTTCCTCAACATACAGTCGAAGCCTTGGGGGCTAGTTAGTAAGTCCTGACACTCCCGTGCTTATGCCACCTCGGTCTGTTTGTATCCAGTTATCCAGGAGGGTGGAAATTGGAAAATTATGTTCACACCAATGTTCTCCAGTAATTTTCATTAAATCCATCCTTTCTGATATCTAAGTTAAACTTTGTTATTCAACATCTCCAGTGACAGAGAGGGAGAGAAAATAAGGAGGAGGAGGAGGCGGAGGAGGAAGGGGGTGGGAGGTGGAGGGAAAGGAGAGAGAATATGGATTGGCACACACAGATTTCAACGAAGTAGCTTAGAGCTATTAGAGTTCATTGACAATTCTGATAGAAAATGCTTTCTTCGGCAATTTTCTTTGGTGGCAGCCTTATCAAGATAAAATTCACATACCACACAATTTACCCATATAAAGTGTGCAGTTCACAGAGTTGGGCAACCATCCCCACAATCAATTTTAAAACATTTTCAATGCTCCAAAGAGAAACTCCATACCCTTTCATTCTTACCCTCCAAACCCTCCATCGCCTCCAGTCCTAGGCAACCACTGATTTAAGTTCTGTCCCTATAGATTTCTATATCTTATAAATACACACATTTCAAAAACAAGGAATCATACACTCTGTGGTCTTTTGTGACTGGCTTCTTTCACTGATGCTGTTTTCCAGGTCAACCATGTTGTTGCATGTGTCAGTATTTTGTTCTTTTTTATTGACAAATAATATTCTATTCTATGTATGTGCCACAGTTTATCCATTCTCCAGCTGATGGACATTTGAGTTGTTTCCACTTTTTGGCTACAATGAGTAGTCAAGCCATGCTGGTATGAACATTCATGCACAGGCTTTTAGGTGGACATAGATTGTTATTTCTTTAGGAGTGGGACTGCTGGGTCACATAGTAACTCTATGTTTAACCTTCTGAGAAACGGCCAGACTGCTTTCCAAAGTGACTACACCACTTTCCTCTCCCACCAGCAAGGTATGAGGGCTACAGACGCTCTTTTGACTTGAGATTTATTAGATGTAAGTATCCAAAAAAAAAAAACCTTAAAAATTAAGTAGGTCAAAAAGAAGAAATTATAATAACATTTTTAAAATACTTAAAGCCCAAATTACAGTGAAAACACTACAGTTGACCCTTGAACAACATGGGTTTGCACTGCATGGGTCCACTTACATGCAAATTTTTTAAAGTAGTGTATAGTAAGTGTATTTTCTCTTCC
Source organism: Zalophus californianus (assembly GCF_009762305.2). Classification (NCBI taxonomy): domain Eukaryota; kingdom Metazoa; phylum Chordata; class Mammalia; order Carnivora; family Otariidae; genus Zalophus; species Zalophus californianus. Next base: position 151,386,371 of record NC_045596.1, read on the forward strand.
TTATGATTTTCTTAACAACATTTTCTTTTCTCTAGCTTACTTTATTGTAAGAACAAAGTATATAATACACCTAACATAGAAAACATGTATTAATTCACTATTTATGTTACCAGTAAGGCTTCTGATCAACAGTAGGTTACTGGAGTTAAGTTTGGGGGAGTCGAGTTATATGTCGATTTTTGACTGCATGAGGGGTCCGTCCCCCCAACCTCCCCTTCATTCAAGGATCAACCATACTATCAAAACTACCGGGGGCTGCCTGGGTGCCTCAGCTGGTTAAATGTCTGACTCTTGATTTCAGCTGGGGTCATGATCTCACGGTGGTGAGACAGAGCCCCACATTGGGCTCCATGGTGGGCATGGAGCCAGCTCAAGTTTCTTTCTCTCCTTCTGCCCCTCCCTCTCCCTCTAAAAAAAAAAAAAAAAAAAAAAAAAAAAAGATTGGGAGGCAGCAAAACTGGTTCTTTGTTAGATATTTATAATTTTAATTCAATTATATAATGAGGAAGGAGCAAAAATTTAAAATACCTATAAACAAGTTAGAAACAAGTTAGAGAACAACAGAATAACAAAAATATTTAAGGGAAGGAACTATAAGAGGGAAGCATAAACTAATGAAACATAAAACAAACATTTAATATAAAGACTCCTAAAGCCAAAAACTGATGAAGAAAAAAGGAGAAAGTACGAATAAATTATATTACAAATAAAACTGGGCCATAACTACCAATGCAGCAAAGAAAGCTGAGAAAAACACTATAGTAATTTTATGTCAACAAAAATAAAACTTTCCAAAAGTGATGAACAAAGAAAAAGAAAGGCTGATTTCTCTTTAATAGCCATTTTTAAAAAATAGATTATTAGTTAAAAAAAAATCTTCTCCAAAGGGAAACATAAGGCCTGAAGGGCTTTACACGTAAATTCTATAGAATAATCAAGAAACGGATAATCCAAATCTTATACACTCTCTTAAAATATTAGATAAAAGGGGGAATGCTCTCCAACAGATTCAGTGAGGTTGGTATAACTCAATACTAAAATCAGACAAGGACAGTATTAAAAAAAAGAAAATTATAGGCCAATCTCATTCATGAACCAAGATGCAAACTCCAAACCAAAATTAATAACAACTGAACCCAGCAATATATTTAAAAGCTAAACTTCATGGGGTGCCTCGGTGGCTCAGTTGGTTAAGTGACTCCCTTCAGCTCAGGTCATGATCCTGGGGTCCTGGGATCGAGTCCCACATCAGGCTCTCTGCTCAGCGGGGAGCCTGCTTCTCCCTCTCCACTCCCCCTGCTTGTGTTCCATCTCTCGCTGTCTCTCTCTCTCTGTCAAATAAATAAATAAAATCTTAAAAAAAAATAAACTTCATGGCCAACATAGGTTTATCTCAAAAATTTAATCAAAATCATGGCCAGGAATTTTTCATCAAAGTTGATAAGGTGATTCTATGTTAGAATGGAAGAGTAAAGGGCTAAGGACAGCCAAGACTCTCCTCAAAAACTATTTGAAAAGACCTGTCTTACCAAATATATAAGTAATAATTAAGATGGTGCATTGGTACAGTGATGGATAAATCAAGCTAAAGAACAAAATAATGAGCCCAGAAAGAGACCCATGCAAGTATGAAAACTTACTATATAAAAAAGGTTACATTTTAGACCCCCAGAACAACTGATCATTCATAAAGGCAAAGATAAAACCAGATCCTCATATTAAAAAAACAAAAATCAATTGTATTTACATGAAAACTCTTTCATGTAAAAGGCAAAACTCCTATATTATCTTCTAGAAGCCAACAGAGGGGAAGATATTTGTGATCCTGGGTTAAGGAATCTAGGCAAGATACAAAATGCACAAACCATAAGAAAAAAGTTTCATAAATTCAATTATCAAAATTAAGAACTCATCAAAAGACACAATAAAGAATTTTTAACAGACTATATTAAAAAACTTTAAATCAGGAAGAAAAAAGACAAAAACCGCAATAGGATAATTAGCAATAGGTCAAAATAGGCATTTCACAGAAGAGAAATAAATATATGAAATATATTCAATAAGTATACGAAAATTACTTATATCTCATTAGTAATTAATAAAACACAAGTTAAAACCACAAGATGCCATTTCATGCCTATAGAATCAGCAAAAAATTTATACCCTGAGAAAGGTTCATCCTACTTTGTAAATCAAGAGCTGCAGACACTCTACAACTCAAAATTCCAGAAGGACCTATAGATACTCTTATACAAAGGCACTGGGAATGTGTAAGGATGTACAAAATGACACTGTTTATAATAGGGAAAAAAAGTGGAAACAACCCAATGTTCATCTCTAGGAAAATGAAAAAATAAATTGCAGCCTGGCCAGACAATAATATGCCATCAGCAGAAAAGCAGTGATGAACTACAGCTATGTGGTTCAATGCAGATGAATCTCAGGAATAAAACATTGGCTGAGAAAAATAATTCATGCAAGAATCCATACAGTATGACACCACCTATGAAATGGTCCTAACAGGCAAAGCTAAATAATATATTGCTTCGGGATACACAAGCAGGTGGCAAAACTACAAAAAAAAAAAAAAAAAAAAAGCAAAGGAACAATAAAAACCACACTCAGATGGTGGACAATGTTGGGAAGAAGGCCAGGGGATCCAATGAGAGAGGGGCATGCCAAGGGCTTCGACATTACCGGTCAAGTTCTAGTTCTTAAGTTGCATGATGGGTTCCTTTTATTAACAGGTTTTACAAATTAAATTGACTTTATATAATCCCTTTCATGGATCAAATATTTAATTTTATTTTTAAAGAAATAGCTGTAATGTCCCGAGAATATCAGACTCATATCTGTTTTTATTGAAAAAAAAAACTTTTTTTTTTCATTTTAAGGGCAAGTTATTCTGAATACCTCACCTAAGCATTTAACTTTAATTATACATACGAGCATGCAAGTTATTTTCTAGTCTATTAAATTTTTTTAAGTTGTATTGTGTCAACCCAGAACTGAAAATAATCATTTTCATTAGAGAGGCCATGATTCAAAACTTTTTCCTGTTCCCTTTATTTCTTCAGAAGCCTTGTAAATGATAAAACCCAAAAGGTAGCTTGGAGGATGGTCAATGACTCTTGGAAAGTCTCTTCTAGGATGTTAAATAGGATTGCCTTTTGCAGTAAACCTTAAAATGAACTAGGTATTTTCCTATCACAAGCAATGCTTTCTTGGAATGACCGGGTTAAAAAATCAGGATTTGAGATAAGAGCTGTATTGTTCATAGCTGGTGAGGTCCAAAGACTTCCCGATGATGGCCTTCTGAGAACACTCTAACTCCTCTTCCCAACATGGGCCATCTTCAGGCCAGGAAGCTTGGAATTGGAGGGGAAGACATGGTTAGCTTCTTCATGCTCTGCTTTATTCTCTTTCTCTGTCATTTTGACCCTTTCATGGTTGAGCCGAGAGAGAGAGAGAAGATAGGGGAGAAAGAACTCAGCCCTATATGGTAGGTGACGTTTGTAATCTGTGTTATGGACTGAATTGTGTCCCCTCATAACTCATACATTGACGTTCTAACCCCCAAGTCCTCAGAACGTGATTTATATTTGAAAGAAGATCTTTAAAGAGGTAATTAAGGTAAAATGAGGTCAATTGGGGTGGTCCCTAAATATGACTGGAATCATTATAAAAACAGGGAGATTAGAACACAGACACACACAGGGGTCAGACCAAGTGAAGACACGGGGAGAAGACCACCATCTACAAGCCGAGGAGAGAAGCCTCAGAAGAAATCAACCCTGCCGCCACCTTCATCTTGGTCTTCCAGCCTCCAGAGCTGTGAGATAATGAATTTCTATTGTTTAAGCCACCCGGTCCATGGACTTTGTTATGGCACTCCTATAAAATTAATACATCTGGTATTGAGGTTCCCTCTGTATGTGGCAAATGGGTAATTAAAGCTTCTTTTTCTCTCTGGGTAATTTTGTAGGTTTCTGGGGATCCTCCCTTTGAGAACCTCTGGCCACTGCTCCCTGGAAGCAGGCAGGGCCTCTCCTCTGTCTGCCCCAGCCAGCTGCTTACTACTGCTCCTACCTGCTCCTAACCTCTGGGCTTCCAGCAATCCACCCCACAGATTTCTCTGTAGAACTCCTTTTGTCCCTCCATGGGGTCCTCTTGGGAGAGATACTTCATAAAAGATCCCAGGCTGGCTTCCTAGCACAGGGTCTGATTCTGGAAAACACACACTTTTGCCCCACCATGATGGAAAGCATAACTCAATCCCATCCCATAATATCCCTGGTTGTGTCTTCTTTCCATTGCCAGCCAGCCAGCCAGCTCTTGCTGCAGCCTTGGCCTTTGCCCTCCATGGGAATTACACACCAATCCTCACATTTCCCAAACTCTAGGAGCAGATGTGAAAGGTCACCTCCTTGAGGCTTCCTTCACTTGGCTTGAGGTCACAACAAGGTATCCACTTTACTGGCTCTCCCTAGGTACTGGGTGGCAGAGGATGCCTCATTTTCCAACACGCCCTCCAAAGAAATCCTCACTCTCAACTCTTCATACCCCTCTGTCTAATGCTGGTATAAACATTTTTAACAATTTCCTAGAACCTCCCTCTAGAATGTGGGGCTTGCCACCACCTCCATTGTTCTAGGTTCTGGGGCTCTGCTGATTTTGGTGAGTAGAAGTTAACACCCAGTTTCACTTCACTTTCCCACTGCCTACTTCCCTGGATGATATGATGGAATCCATCAGTAAAAGTGACTGAGAGTCAGAGGCCACACACAGGCCAATGCAGGGGTGAGGGGGCTGGCTTGCTAGTTTCTCCTCTCTGCAGTTTGGCTGGATGATTTATCCCCAGAGAGTGTAGCTATTCCCTACTCCCCATGGAACAAGGTAGAAGAACCAACCTGTTTCTCAAAGAGAATAACCCAAGAGGCCAAGGGATGATGAAGCCTGGCGGTAGCTGATGGAAGAGCCCTGAAGCCCAACCTTCTCAGGGGCAGGAGATGAATCGCATTCTGCCTTTGAACTCCAAGCAGCTAAGGTCAGTGTCTTCTGGGTAGCAGGTGATCATTGAATGCTCCTTAAATGGAACTCTAAATACACGAGCCACTGAGAGCCTGACTACCCTGGGGTTTGTGAAGGAACTAGTGAAAACAGAAGGCAACTGATGAATTTTCATGATCTTTTTCACTATTTAAAAACACCTTTTAGTATCCGTGGGAAATGATTCAATGCCAGAATATTACACTTATGCCGCGTGTGTGCACCACATGATTTTGCCACAATCTCCCCTTCCTGCCAGGCTTTCCCACCACTTGGCTAGCACTATTCCTCACACACACTTGGTGCTTCTCTCCAGACCACTTCTGCCCCATCACCCTCCATCTGTCCAGCATCAGCTCCCACATGACTCCTTGCTCATCTCCATTTCTCTGAGTTGTCACCTGGATCTGTCCTGTGGCCCTCGGCACTTTCTCCCTTAAATTAGAATTATCTTCTACTGAGCTACTTGAATTACAATATAGTTATGTCTTATGAACTTTTGTTCCCCTCACAGGACCCACATTGACACATATGTATAACAGCACTTAACAAGTATGAAAAGAATGTTGGTATACGTGTGTGTTTTAACAATGTACATAATTTATTCTTCAGTGATGGGAGACAGGGACAAAGAAGGTTAACTCACACCTTTGATTTATAGGTTTGGCCACAGTTATTGAACAGTAAAACAAAGTGGTGATTTTTTTTTAATGTTTTTTTCTCCAGAAAGTAAAAATATGCAAAGAAATGCTTATAAACATTTTGGTAAATCTGTTATTCCCCCATTAGCAAATCATAGCTCCTATCGAGTCTACAATAATGACTAAGATAAATTTGATCATCTTATGGCAACACTTCTCTTGTGAGCCCAGCCTTTATTATGACAGGTGTTTGGTTTTGTTTTTAATTTGTTTTTACTTTTGTATGGTAATCAGATGAAATGTCTGAAGCCCTATACAGCTCTTTGCTTATTCTTCTTGCAAAGTCTCAGACAGCACACTTTTTATCCAAATTGATGTCCCCAAGTATTCAAATCTTGTTATATTTTTAAGTTCTATTTTCTTACGGAGATCGTTTTCAGACACATACTTTCAAAGGAAATGGGATTAAGGAACAAGAACTTTGACTTGTGTGTGTATGAAATGAAAACATAGGGAAGGAACACATCTGGGGTTTTAGACACACACCAATAACCACCCAGTTAAATATTATAATCCTAAACTTGCATTCACATCCTACTTTATGGTTTGCCAAGCACTGTCACATGCGATGGCACACAGCGTTGGCTATCCATCGGCTACCCACTCCCCACATTTTCCTTGCTTACAGAATACCAATAACAGCAGGCAGTCAGGCAACGGTGGGCAGGCTGGGCCCTTCTGACATACGAGGGGTAAGTTTTAACTGTTCCAATCTTCCCTTCCTGCCAACTTTTATAATTGGGCCTATTGCATCCCATTCCACATTTCAGTGACTGGCCTAGGCACAGGCACATGAAACAATTCTAGCCATAGGGATATAAGGGGACGTCTTCTAAGGGACTTCTAAGAAATTCTTCTCCTTCTTACAGAAAGGACACAGATATGGAGTGCCAACCCCCTTTTCTTGACAGTGGATATTGAAGTTGAGAACCTGGACGCCTGAAAGTATGGCAGCCGTCCAGGGCCAGTGAGGGATGCTGCCAAAGCTGAGAATAGCAGAATAGAAAGATGGGAAGAACCTGAATTCTTGATGATTTTTCTTTTTTGAGCCACTAAATTAACTACCCTGGAACTTCTTGACTTCCAGTTATGTAAAAAACAGTACATGTCCCTATTTTTAAGCCAATTTTAGTTGAGATTTCTGTTACTCACTGCCAAAAGTATCTACATATTGGATCTCATTAAATTCTCACAACAATGGTGCAAAGCAGGCATTTTACAAATGAAGCAAATAAAATAGCAAAAAATTGCAATGGCTATGCCAAGGTCACATGTCTATAAATGGCATGACTGGATCTGAAACCAGGTCTGATTCCAAATTTGATGTTTCTTCCCATGAAAGCCGATGACACACACAAAAAAGCCTAGAGCAAGAAAACACACTGTCAAATCATCCTGACATCCTTAAGTAAGTCTAAGGCAACCGTGCCATCATGGAAATGGACTAGCCACTGGGTATAAACACTAATTCTGTCAAAGACTCCGGTGTTATGGCTGAATCACTTAACATTTCTCAATTAGGAGACTCTTATTCTTCCACTGTAATTTAAAACAACTGATTTAAAGACAAATCTGAAAATATTAAGTGCCAACCATTTGCCTACAACTAACTGTTTGGCACTGTGGGAGATGCACAATAAACCAGATACTAGCTTGTTCTTAAGGCCTCTGTGCACCTGAGAATCTGAGTCATAGATAACTTGAACTAGCTGGAGAAACACACTAATTTTTAGTGTATTAGCCTCTATATAGCCCATATATTAGCCTATATGATGCCAATGATGGCATGAGAGATACCAAACATAGCCACGAAACTCAAAAGTAGTATGGATCCCACTTTTAGGTGTCAAACGTCACTCAATAGCTAACAAAATTTCTCATGATGCCCATGTGTTAGGTTCAACCACATGAAATTACAAATATCCAACCATCTTCTACTACAATAAATGGCAATTTTGTGCATTTCAACCTTGCTAGGCCAAGAGATAAAGCAGAAAATAAAAAGCTTTCCATGCAGTAGGGGAGTAGGAACATAAACTGGTCAGTGCTCTGGAGGAGTATGGGTATAGGGTGAGGTAAGGGGACATGGGGAAGACACTGAACCCAAACTTGTGGGGTCAGGGAAGACTGCCCTAAAGAGCAAATGCTCAAAATGCATTCTCAGTGGGAATTAGCCTTGATATAACTGATTTCTTAAACCTCCAAGAATGTGTATTTCTAAATGAATGTTCATAATGCCCCCCACGCCACCCCCACCCCCCGCCCCTGACCATTTTCACCCATTACACATGTCTGGAGAGCCAGCTATTTTATTTTAATTAATTCTTTTAACAGGGTTAGGTTGAGAAGTTATACAGAAAACATGTAATGCATGCTTTAATAATCACCCCATCCATCAAGGTGAGAATTAGTATCCCCACTTTCACTAATGAAGACACAAAGGCTCAAACAGATACCCAAGATTATGTAACCATTTAGTAGCAGAGCCTGGGAAAAAATTACAGTAGAAATAAGAAGAAAACAACAGCATGATCCCCATATAATCAATGCCCTAAATGTCCTTTGTTTAAAAAGAAAAACAAAAAACACCAAAGGCAAAAAAAATTTTAATTCTACTTTAAAGCAAAAAATTATTCTGGGGGGTGCCGGGGTGGCTCAGTCAGTTAAGCATCTGACTTCAGCTCAGGTCAAGGTCGTGGGGTCTGGGGATGGAGCCCTGGGTGGGGCTCAGCACTCAGTGGGGAGTCTGCTTCTCCCCCTCCTTCTACCCCTCCCCCTGCTCATCTGTGTGTGCACTCTCTCTCTCTCAAATAAATAAAATCTTTAAAAAAGGAAAACTATTTGGCATTACCTTGTAAAGTGAACATTCATTAAAAGACAAAAAATCTATCCCAGTCACTCACCCAAGACTAGTATAATTGCCCTGACTGCTACCCAAATGGTACCCATGAGACTTACAGCTCCAATAAACTTCAAAGGACCAAGCCAGAAGTCAAATTAGTCAGAAGGGGGTCTTGAGATGCTTAGGTCCTTTGACATCAACTCAAAAAGACCATCTGAAATGTCTAAAGTTCCATAAAGAGCTCTAGTCGCAAATGATAACCACTTTAGCACCTTCTTCCAGAAGTTACCATGAAATTGCAGGAAGGTGGAACTGAAAATGACTTAAATTCTGAGGTTTTGCAGACTCTTCAGCAGAAATCTACGTCCTCATCTTGGGAAGCCCATCTTAACGGCATCTCTTAGCTTTCCCGGCAGTTAGTGTGGCCACATGATTGAGTCCTACCAAGAATGTGCGCAGGAGCTTCGGGCACCATTTCTGAGCCCAGGCATTCAAGCAGCAGGTTCGCCCTGGCCACGATCTGGCTGCCCATCTCACAGACCAGATGTCGATGACAACAGGGACCCAGGGGGTAGGAGAGCCACAAAATGGAAGCTGCCTGGTTCCCCAAATCACCACATGAGAAAAGCGGCCCACTGACCAGGAATGCCCACTTGCAGTTGTTATGTGAACAAAAAGTAAATCTGTATTGTGTTGCAGCCGCTGTACATTTTTGGGGTCTATCTGTCATAGAGGGGGTCCGATCCCATAGACAGTGGCAGGACCAGGTCAAGAAGCAGGTATGAGGCCTCTTATGGAGTAAAGGGATTTATGGGACAGATGGGCTCCGACAGAGCCCCAAAGGAACTCCACAGCACATCTTGTGACGTCGATGCTGGGGCGACCCACTGCTGCACCTGGCTTTGAGCGCCATGTGCCCCCAGTTTGGGGGTACCAGCATCTGTGGAAGACAGATCTAAAGAATAAGCAAATGAATGATTCAACCGACCGTCAAGTCTTTAACAGGACGGGGAACGTCAGGGTTACAAGAGATATTCAAAATACTGGGTAAAATAAGAGGAGGAAATGAAACATGTTTTTAGAACTTCTCCCTGGCATAATATGCATTGCGCTTTGATATGGGGTTTTATTGCTTGTCTAAACAGTTCTTAATGCAAACAAAATTTATGTCCCTAAGTAGCCAAAAAAAACTATAAATAAGATGACCATTTATTTATAGCAAGGATGGCCCTAAGCATTAAGTTCTGTTACATGTTTTTTAGTTTTCCAAGTCAGAATTGTTTTTAGATATACACCTTCAAGTGAAACAGGACTAAGGAATAAAAACCTTGAGTTATGTGTGCATGAAATGAAAACTGTAGGGAAGGCACACTTCTGGGGCTTTTTTTTTTTTTAAGATTTTATTTTTAAGTAATCTCTACACCCAAAGTGGGGCTTGAACTTACAACCCTGAGATCAAGAGTCTCATGCTCCACCAGCTGAGCCAGCCAGGCGTCCCTCCAGGGCTTTAGATACAATTATAAGTGTATGAATGGTTCTGAGTTCTTGAGGCTCTTTGACTTCCAGAAATTTCCAAATTGGAGATGTGACACAAATATCAGTAAATTCGATCATTTATACTTTAAACTTTATAAAGGGGAAAGGCAAGCATATTACATAGGGGGGCAATCCTCTAGGGTCCCCTCCCTCTTTGAGAGCTTTGTACTATCACTTTATTATCGCTCAATAAACTTTGCTGCCCACCAAAAAAAAAAAAAAAAAAAAGAATATTACATTGGAATCAGACCCAGAGAACTGTATTTTTTAAATAAGGTAAGAAACCTTAAAGTTGGATCTACAGAATAATAGGACTAGACGGGATTTTAGGAAGCTTTCTCCACAGTATCCTAATTAAACATGAGGAGGTTTAGGCACAGAGAAGTTGAGTCCCTTTCCCAAAGTAACACAGCTTTTTGGTGGGGAGAAAAAAAAGAAAAAGGTAGAATAACTCCAGATTTGCTGACTCCCAGACCTGTCTTCTTTGGCTCTGACAGTATAAAAGGAGGATCACACTTAACTTCAGAAAAATACTTGAACTATACTTCCAATTAGTTAAACTGTACTAAGGGGAAAAGGAGGTGTGACCTAAAATTAGAACCATCTTAAGTTGGCCAGGATACATTTTGTAAGAATAATTTCATTGAGCTTAAGGAAATTATTAAAGACATTTTTAAAACATCGCCCTTATTCCTTCCACTATCCCCCACCACTGTTATTATAAAAATCTAGGTCTCAAGTAATGAGGTATATACTTTCTTATTTAGAAAAGCTAACAGATTATTTTTAATCATCATAATGGCTATACACTTTCAATTACACAGAGAAAAACATCAAATCCCTTTTAATTCTACCTTTCTTAACCCTGAAGGATATTTCTTCCAGATTTCACCAGCTGATACAATTCAGATGAAAAAAAGATCCTTTCTTTATTACTTAAAGGGAGCTGTAAATCAAATGTAGACCTCCGGGGGGTGGGGACAAAGAGAAGGAGGGAGAACTCATTTGCTTATTAGGTTTCCATAAAAAAAAATTAAGAATAACAAGCAGATCTGAATCTGCCCACAACTGAAGCCTTGTAACAGTTGCTACTGAAACATTAAAGACTTCTTACAGACAAACTGCAATCAACCTAACTTTCTGTTGTCTCGCATACGTACGTGCTGCTCCAACTGATGAGATGTTATTAATAAAGGAAGAGATGGCTACAAATTAAAGCAAGCCCTGCTTAATCACATTAATCCAGAGCAAGTCAAAGGCTTCAATTTTCGAAATAATTTTGGGCTTAATGCCTTGGAGATGGGCAGACTGCTCCATTGAGGCAGCAGCTGGTCCAATTTAAGCTGCATTGTGAGGCCAGAATTGTCAGGTCCTTACAGAAACAAGGAAGCCTGACAGTTTTCAGGATGCAACCAAAACTGCTGAGACAAAGGAAATTGCAAGAAATTGAAAGGGCTCTGTAACAATTACAAGTCGGCCCACTGTTGGCGGATTGTATGTGATTAACCAACTCTCACTGTCAGGATGGGGTGGCATGCGCTCTTGCAACTGTGCCCCCAGACGTGGAGCCCCAACCAGCTGCTATGGGGAGCATAGTCACAGAGCCACTACCTCGGGTTACTGATGAGAAAAAAAGGCCTGCCCGTGCAGAAACAAGAGTAAGCACGACTGGGGAGGCCCGCTTACACACGCTGTGCGTCTCCTCCATAGACATGATGGCTGCACTGACCCACATGAGGACAAACGATGCCAAAGCATTTAAGGGACCAAAGGGACGAGACCTTGAGTACCAGAGAACAGGTTTTTGGCAGGAGGATTTTGACTTTGCCGAGCAATTATCTTAATGATTTTCTATGCTACGAAAGTAAAAAGTAGGTCAAAGGAAAAAAAAAAGTTCTGGGCTGTGAGTCAGGAGATCTGATTTCTAATCCCAGATGTGCAATGCTGTCTGTGTGATGCTAGGCAGTTCCCTTTTTTCTCTGGGCCCTACTTTCCTCATGAATCAAACCAAGGTTTCGGCTTTGTGTTACACGGCTCTGTAAACAGAGGTGACTGACTCCGTATTTCCCTTAGCATCCCCTTATGCTTACAGGTTTTCTAACACACTGGCAGATGCCACCACACAGTGGCAGAGAGCTCACCATTATCCATATGTATTTCACCACTGAACAATGGAGAGGCCCCACCAAGGAAACACTCTCCATGATTTCATTTATGTTAGCAGCCCAATTCTTTAAAATTCCCACGTGTCAGAAAAGGAAACACGTCCAGTTTCAAAGAGTAAAATCATCCCATTCACGCTTTCAGACAAGGCCTGAACTAAGGAAATAAGCCATGAGACACATAATAGACCTAGATCCTAGGCCCGGCTCTTCTGCTGAGACAACTGTAGGCTACATTTCTGAAACTTTATGGTGGAATTACCTTGGAGTCCCTTAGTTTATTGTTCAATATGTTGTTTTCTCATTTTTAGTGCTTTGGTTGTGTGTAGTTTTATTCAGCCTCTTTGCTGATATTACTCCTGTCTTTATGGCATATTACAAGGAATTTTTAGAGAAAGGACAACTGAGGGGTGCCTGGCTGGCTCAGTTGGTAGAAGGGGCCATGAGTTCAAGCCCCACGTTGGGCCTAGACCTTACTTAAAAAAAGAAAAGATTTTAAAAAAGAAAAAGGACACCTGGAATATAAAAGACAGCAAATAAAACCTATCTAATATTTAAACCGAATAAAAATAATGCCTTTGTATGTAATGTCAATTAATTCCGCTATTAATATAATAGCCCTAGGAAGCCAATAAACAGTGGTCCAAATAATATTAGTTTTGAGTGAAATAACTTTGTTGAGTTTTAAGACAACTCAAAAAAGGATGGATGGGTGTGCAGAAGGATAGATAATGCATAGACAGATACAATGGGGAGACTGATGGATAGATACACAGGCACACCTCACTTTAGGTAACAGAGGTATCCCTGAAAAGTCTGTAGCTTCTCCACATTGGAATGGGTCTTGGAGATCATCTAACCCAATGTCCTACCCCAGCTGTTCTCCCAAACTGGGCTTAGTGTCAGGATAATCAAAACATGTGGTGAATAATGTCCAAATTCCCCAGGGAATCTGCCCAAACCCCCTCCCATAGTCTTGTTCCCTCTGAACAACACACAATAATAATTTCCTCCCGCATGTGGCAGTTCTTCAAATATCTGAAAACAACTAACATGCTGCCCATTTCCCACACACATACCAAGCCTTTGACTTAGCATCTGGAATTTAACCATAGTAAATATGTTAGAAGGCTTCTGAACTTAATAGAAGCGTAAGTTATTAAGTTATTGCCTCTTAGCTCCAAATCCACCCTTCCTTTCCTGCTCTGTGATGATGGAGGTGGGCTTTGTAAATACTCTCTTCACCAGATGCCACGATGTTAAGCCTTGTCACTAGAGGGTGCCAGAGGGACGCTAGAGGAGGAAAGGGTATTTCTCTGCCAGATTTCCCTGTGCTTCCCTCATCAGGCTCCTTCAGGGCAGGACTCTCCAGTCCTCACCTCCTGTACAAGTAGTTTCCTCTTACGAGGTTCACACAGGCCTATTAGGATAACTGCCATCTCATCTACTAATAGGATGCTGCTAAATGCAACTGTTGGCTCTGGGTCATACTGTCAGCCCCCAATTCTCTTTACTGGGTTGTGCTTAAGGTAATTTGAATCATTTTGTTATCTGCAAATGAACCCTAATATATGGAATACATTATCTACTTCAGTTGATCATAATAACAATCATAATAATGTTTTTAATTGATTGGTTGAAAAATTGTGCTGAAGTTATATAGGAAGAATGAGAGGAGATGGGATGGTAGGAAGTGGGAAGGTGATATAAGAAAGCTGTTTCCATCTACTATTAGTGATTATAATAATTGCTATTATTATTATTATAGTTAAAGCTTACATGATTCTTACTATATACCAAGCACTTTACATATAGTGACTCATTTAATCCTTACAAGAGTGTTGGCGATTACAGTAATATTATTTTCCCTCTTTTACAAAACTTGAAGTTGAGGTATAGCAAAGTCAAATAATTTGTCCAAAGTTGTACAACTACCATAGAGTGGAATTAATGTCTAAAAATGGGTAAATGAACAAACAACAGTGTGAATGCATTATTTTAAGACATGGAGGTCACTAGTAGAAGATACAGCTAAAGTAAAGCACAGACTTCCAGGGAGGGTTTAAGTTAGAGTAGAATAAGGAAGAAGAATATTGCTTTTATTTGAAATGGTAATTGATTTTTAACCACGTGCATATAAAAAAATCTTATAAAATAATTAATCACAATAGTTTAGACTAAAACAAAATTCAAATAGATTCTATTGAGTGATAACCTGTTCATACCTTTAACCTCAAATCTGTACATGAATTGCATTTATTTTAAGAATGAACTTGATGACTTTATTTTACTTTTATTTGGTCTACTTTTGAATAGACCATCATCCTTCAGGGTTACTTATATCAATCCCAAAACCCATCCTCTTACGAGAGTCATATTTAAATTTAGAACATTAAAATTTGGTACTTTCTAATTTGCGGAGTTTCTCCTAAATCTACTGCATATGCGATCATTCATCCATTCATTCACTCAACAGACATTTACTTGACATCTGTTCTATGCCAGGCCCTTGTCTCAGTCTCTAGTGATTAGAAGATGAGTCAGACACAACCTCTGCATTAAGGAATGTAATAGCCTAGAATAAGATATAGACATGCGAATCTATACAGTATAAACATTTGGAGGCTTTACTACAGAATTTGTATTTGAGCTAGATCTTAAAAGCATGAATAAGTGTGACAGTTAGTTGTATGTATCAGCTTGAATGGGCCACCAAGTGCCCAGACATTTGGTCAAACATGATTCTGGCTGTATCTGTAAGGGTGTCTTTAAATGACAGTAACATTTGAATCAGTAGACCAAGTCGAGTAGACTGCCCTCTCTAACTTGCGTGGGCCTCATCCAGTCAGTTGAAGACCTGAGTAGTACAAAAAGCCTGAGTGAGCTCGAACTCCTCCTCCTGTCTGGCTACCTTCCAGCTGGGACATCCTGTCCTCATACCCAAACTGAAACATCAACTCTTCTTGGGTCTTGAGCCTCCCAGCTTTCAGACCAGAAATCACACCATCAGCTTCTCTGGGTCTCCAGTTTGCCCACTGCAGCTCTTGGGACTTGTCAGCCTCCATAATCCTGTGAGCCAATTCCTTATAATAAGTTTCTAGATAGATAGATCTATAGATAGATAGATGATAGATCGATCGATCACCATCCTATTGGTTCTGTTTTTCTGGGAAACCGTGATAACTGAAATAAGCTTTTGTGAAGTACAAAGTGAAGAAAATCATTTCAGATAAAGGAAACAAGCTTTCATCAAATTTTGGAGGCATGAAAGACTCAGCATACTCGGCTAGGGAGTAGGAGAAACCAAGGAAAGAAAAAGGTTAAACTGTGAGGATTTAGAAAAGAATACTCATGAAAATTAAATAAATCATTTAATGGAATGCCATGGTAAACCATTTTATAAAAGAAACAATCCCCTTTGTAATGCTAATGACAGTTGATAAATCTGAATTTTTTAATAGAGATAAAACCATTTTTAATTGAATTTATGGGCAGGTGTTTCTTGCATGTAAAAAAAGGCACAGTAATCTATTCCTAAAATTATGTGCCTATTTACTCATATTTTATACTCTGCCTAATTCCTAGAAAGATGGTTATAAAGAATTTTTATTATGGAAGTTTTCAAACATACACAAAAGCAAAAATAATAGTAAAATAAACCCCATTTACCCACCTATCTTCCAGATGTAAAACTTGCCAATATTTGAGCACACTTACTTCACCAACCCCTTTTCTCTTTCTTCCTTCCTTTTTCTTTTATTTTGTAGTATGTTAAAGCAAATTTCTCACATTGTTTCACACCTAAATACTTTCATATATAATTACTAAAAATATAAGGATATTTTTGTTCATAGTTCATTATCCAATCCAACAAAATTAATGGTCACTTCTCAGCATCATCTAATTCCCGGTCCATATTCAAATTTCCCTGACTATTGCCTCCCAAAAATGTCTTTTTTGAGTTTTTTTTTTTTTTAATCAATTTCCATCCCTGGTCCACACAACCTATTTGATTGTTATGTCTCTTAAATATTATGTAAGAGACAATGCTTTTTTTAACTTACTGACATATTTAAGAAACCAGGTCAGTTGTCCTTAGCATATCCTACATTCTATTCTTCATTGCTTCCTAATGGTATGTGTAACATGTAAGGTGTTTATCCACTTTATTACATGTTAACTGGATGTTAGATCTAACGTTTGGGCTTTATTTAGGTTCAGCTACTTTAGCAAGAATTCTTCATACCTTCATGCTGTGTATTTCATCTTGCATCAAATCAGGAGATGTTTATTGCGTGGCTGCTCCACTTTCAGTGATGCTAAGACAGATCAGTAGATTCAGGTTGTGAGAGGCCGCTAACCTGTTCCCAGAAATGTTTACCTAATGGTTTTTTAGCAGGGTGAACGTCACCAAAAGAAACTACTTCATTAGAGGTTACAAAAGGGTGATTTTTCAAGTTCTCCAATTACTTTCACGTTAATGCCTAGAATTCTTCTATAGAGATGACTTTTGGTCATAAACTGGGGGAATTAAAAATATATAAGATAGGAGTTGCTATGATTGACATAAATTGCACATACTTAAAATGTACATACTTAAAACCATCACCACAATCTAGATAAGGAACATATCCCCATTACTCACAGAGGTTTCCCCATTCACCTTTGTAATTCTTCCTTCCCATTCCTCACCAGCCACATCCCCATGCAAACATTTCTGTTACTGTAGATTAGTTTGTATTTCCAGAGTTTCGTATACATTGAAGCATACAGTATGTACTATTTTTTGTCTGGTTTCTTTCACTCTGCATAATTGTTTTGAGATTCTCCCATGTTATAATGTGTATCTCCCATGCATAATGTGTTTATTCCTTTTTATTGCTCGGTAACATTCCACTAAATGGGAGATACCAAAATGTGTTTACACGTTCACCTGTTATGGACATTTGAGGTATTTCTCATTTGGGGCTGTTATGAATAAAGCTGCTATAAACATTCCTGTATAGGTTTTCTTTTTTTTTTTTTTTAAGATTTTACTTATTTATTTGACAGAGAGAGACACAGCAAGAGAGGAAACACAAGCAGGGGGAGTGGGAGAGGGATAAGCAGGCTTCCTGCAGAGCAGGGAGCCCGATGCAGGGCTCAATCCCAGGACCCTGGGATCATGACCTGAGCCAAAGGCAGACACTTAACAACTGAGCCACCCAGGCGCCCCTTGTATAGGTTTTCATATACATAAAAGTTTTCATTTCTCTTGGGTGAATACCCAGGAGTGAGATTGCTGGTTCATATGGTAAGCCTATATTAAACTTTATGATAAACTTCCAAATGGTTTTCCAAAGTGGTTATGCCATTTTGCATTCCCCCCAGCAATGTATGCGAGTTCCAGTTGCTCTGCATCCTCACTAGTACTTGGTATTGTCAGTATTTTTAATTTAATCATTCTAACAAGTTATAGCAGCTCAGTGTGGTTTTAGTTTGCATTTCCCTGATGACTAATAATGTTGAGAATCTTTAAATGTTTTTATATGCCATCTGTATGTCTTCTTTGTGACATGCCGATTCAATTCTTTTGCCTGCTTTTTTTTTAAGTTGTTTGTTTCCTTATTATTGAGTTTTGAGAGTTTTTTATATAAAAACTTTTATTCTTCTATGGAATATAAAAAAAGAGAGAGGGAGAGAGAGAGAGAGAGAGAGCTCATAAATGAGCTTAAAGCTATTTACTGCCAGAACAAAAATGTGCACCAGGCAGCTGGGGGTTTGAAATAAAATAAAGCCCTCTTCCAGGGATGAAATGAGATCTCTGCCAACTCAGTGTTTCTGTAGTGGTGAAGCCAAGTGGTGGGGAAAGACGCCTGCTTCCATTATGTTTGGATGCCCATCTCCTGCTGCACAAATTCCCACACTCCAATACCTTCAGCCTGGCTTAACCATTTTCTCCTTTTGAAGATAAAACCCAAAGACCATGAAATCAACCTTTCCTAAAATCTTCGTAGAGTTAGGTCATATACAAATGAGCTAATGATATACCATGTGTCAATACTCCGTATAAGTTCTCATAAAATCAGAGAATTTCAGATATGCCCACTCATATGACACAGGATTCCCCTGGACAGCATCCCTCACAAGTGTTTGGAACTGAAGTTGGGTGACATGGTTTTAGTGACCTTATGCTAGCTAACAGTGACCATCCCCTCCCTCCTCTAGCAGTCTCTATGAAAATCTTTTATGTGACTGACAGCTTTACTCTGCAAAATTCTCTTTATTACTTTTTGTAATTAAACCTAGATTAAAAATTCTATTACATGAATAAGGCAACTAGCAGATGACACATTATTTCTTCTATGGATTTTCTTCCCAAAAAAAGCCACACTCATAATTTCTATGGAAAACAAATAGAAATGTAGTCTACTAAAGGGTATCATGTTGCCTTTTATATAGAATTTTGCAGCTGGGTGCATTACCCTGAAACACAAATAGCTATTGATAGGTAGACCTCTATCTTATTACTTATAACAGAATCTGATATATAAGTGAGATGTCCAGAAATAGATACATCACAAAACTAATTTTTCCAATAGTATTGCATTAAGGAAATACCAAACCTCCAATATGAAACTTGAATAAGTTTCTTCAGTTCACACAAGAATATATTACTTTCATAGCAATGAAAAAATTTTCTCCTTCACTGTTCAAGCAATACTATGTACATCTGCATTGTCTTCTTTGACACTCATAACAAACCCCTGAGGTGGCTAAGAGGCTCATTTTTCCCATGATCACAGAAAGAACAAGTGGGAGCCACGAGGCTGATAGCCAAGTTTTCCGCCTCTAAAGCCCATGCTTTTGTCACTGTGCCTCCTGGTTCCCCCTAGGTAACAGTTCGCTGTTGTCCACATAAGTCTATACCTGATGCATCCAGAAAACTCAAAGAATTAACAATGTTGTCCCAACCTCACAAAAGTGATCCTATTATCATTGGTAACTTTCTTTTTCATAAATGGGTAGATGTCATGACATATTTCTGATTCTGCTCTAAGTTCTGTTCCTTTAAGAAAAGAAATTCCTTTAAGCCTTTATTTTCCCACTGAAAAGTAGTTGACAAAGGGATATCTTACAATGAAACCATTTAAATGATTCAGAAAAACTGAGAATGGCTCACTCTGTGGTATCATTTCTTTGAGCACAATTGTTTGAGCACAATTGTTTGGATGAATTCTACTCTTTCCCATTATCTGAACACAACGTGTGGCAGCAAATTGCATTTTGTGGTAACAATGCATCTACATTGGCTAGAACTCTATTTTCAACTGCCAATAAAGGCGCAGAAGCATTCAAACCTGGAGACAAATGACTGTGTGAGGAAACGCAGGGAGCACCTGCAAAAGGGTTTGTGGGATACGCCTTATCTATTTGTAGCAATTGTGCTCAAATCTGCATCTTTTCCAGAAAAACTAAAAATAAGGGTCCCAAGAGGTGGGGAAAAGATTACTACTGTAAAGTTGTGTGACAACAGAAAGAAGTTAAATTGTACCTGAAATTCAGGAGGATAATATGAAATCATTCTCTTCAATAGGTTAGCTCAGCTAGGTATATGGAGATCCATTTCATAGCTTAGTGTGGCCTATTGAGAAAATCAGCCAGTAGTCTTGCTCAAAAGGAGTACTGGGTCACAGAGCCATACTAAAAATCCCATGATGGTGTAAAAGAAGAACTCAAAGCCTTAACAGTTTTGGAGTCAGGGTTATTTTTTTTAATACCTTGTGGTGCAGAACTTGTCTGCATGTATACTTAATCTTACTCAACAGCAAGATCTTACCATAGGCCAGACACTGTCCTCAATGATAATGACAGAGTAGTGAATAAGGCAGTTACTAAGGTAGATATTAAACAAATAATTTGTCAGAAAAGAGAAGGACGGTGCTTTGAGAATGCACAATGGGGGGTGCCTAATCTAATCCAGGGAGTAGATGGGGAGGTGCCATGGAAATCAAAGACTTAAAGATGAGTAATGACTGGAATAAAGGAATAGTGTCTCTCTTTATCTCTTCTACTCTCTTTGGAAATCATTTTTCAGCAACATACTTTCCACCCAAATGCCTTGAGTGCCAATAAAAGCTATTTTGTTAGATAAGAAATGAGAGTGTTCCCATTCTGTTTAACAACGAAGAAATGAATTGCTTGTTGTAGTTACAACAGTGTGCTACAAGCATTCATATACACATCCATCTCCTCATTAGGCTATGAATTCCTTTAACGCAAGGAATGCCCTTCTCCTCTTTATATCTATTCATTTAGTTGTTTATTCATCAAACACTTATTAAATGGCACTAGGATTATAAAGATAAATTTAAGGTCCTGGCTCTGAAGAAAACCCTGCCCCAGACAAGGAAGATGATCATTGTGATACAGTAGATGCACTAAGGGAATGAGGAGGAGAGAGAGCTCACCTGGCCTCGAGGTCTGGGGATGGGGTCAGGAAAGATCCCCGGAGGAGGTAAGGCCAATCCTCATGGTGCCTTCTGAAAGAACGCATGCAAGCACTTTTTTCTGCATGAAAGGATGAAAGAATGCATGGCCCCCACCCATTAACAGTAACACTGTACAAGTATAGAGCATATTGTCCTAGTGTGCCCATAAGTGCACTAAAAAGATCTTCTTCTCGTTTGGCAGATAAAGAAATTGGTGTTGGGAGAGGCTACGTGACTTACTCCTGGTCCCCCATAGGTATGAGGTCGGAACACAAACACATCTGCTGACCCCCATCCCAGTGCCCCTTTCTGTACATCTCTATTGCTTTCCAGAAAGCAAGCACACCCCTAGGGCCAGAACACAGTGGAAGGCTGAAAACTAGGGACCATAACGAATCCCCAGGGATGAAATGACTAGCTCCAAGACCAACTAACCGTGTCATGGAACCTGAGTCATATATTATACACTGTGGTCAAGGAGATGGTGCTAAGGACTCCTCCCCCTCTCATAATTACAAAGACGAGCACAGACAAAACCCAGATACCCCCACAAGGCCCTATTCATTCTCTCCAAATCAACTCCTTCTCTGTCCCTGAGCTGTTCTCTTTAGCCACTGCCGGCTCCCCTCCCACTGGGTCTTCACAATAAGAACCGAAACAAACTTCTCTTTTGGCTGTTCCTATGAATGGCAGAGAGAGTGCCCCACATTGTTTGGGACATAATTACATGATTAAGCACTGCATCCTCTCCAGGAATTCTAAAGTGCCATAATTACCACAACAGGAGGGGGTGGGGGTAAACAATGTGCAATCATTGCTGTTGACAAGGTTTTAAACTTCAGTCCAGAACTATGTTGGTCCCCGTTAAAAGGGAAGGGGCATCCTTCTTACTACAACTATGTTCATATCAAGAAATATAACAAACTATAATCAAGAATATAATCAGGAATATAACAAAACACTGATTGCCCTTAATGACCTTATTATTCTTTCATTAAATGTATTATGAAAACTGGGCAATGTATTTTAGTGGGGTTTTTTTTTTTGAGTGATGTACATATTTAATGTATGGCTGACCTTTGCATTTCAACATGAGAGTACTGGTAGAAGGCTCCTACAATCATGCGTGGATAAAGAATTCACATGCCTTTTACTATATTATACATACATCTTGCACCATAAACAGAAATTAATTCACAATGGATCATAGACCTATGAACAAATGTATATGATAAACTATACAACTATATAACTATACAAATTGGAGAAAATCTTTGTGCATGTGAGTTAGGCAAAGATCTCTTAGATACAACACTATATCTAAGGAGATGATCCATAAAAGAATAAACTGATAGAATGAACTTCATCAAAATTTAAACTTCTACTCTTCAAAATATACTGCTAAAAGAATGCAAAGACAAACCACAGACTGGGAAAAATTCTTGCAAAGCATACATCTGCTAGAGGATTTTTAAGCATAACATATAAAGAACTCTCAAAACTCTAGAATAAGAAAACAATCCCATAAAAATATACAAAAGATTTGAACAGACATTTTTATGAAAGAAAATATACAGATGGCAAATAAACACATAAAAAATACTCAATATCACTTAGTTGTTAAAGAAATACAAGTGAAAATCACCAAAGGATATCATTATACATCTATTAGAATGGTGAAAACTAAAGACTGACCATAGCAAGTGTTATGAAAATGTATAAAGTGACTGGTGCTCCCATACCCTGCTGGATGAATGTAAATGGCATATCCACTTTGGAAAACAGCTTGGCAGGACAAAGTTAAACATACACCTACCACATGACTTAGTCATTCCATTTCTAGGTGTTTATGAAAAATAAATGAAGATATATATTCACACAAAGACTTGCACATGAATGTCTGTGGCGGTGTTATTTGTAATTGCCAAGAATGAAAACAATCCAAATGTTCACCAACAGGTAAACGAATGAGGTATCTACACAATGGAATGTGATTCAACAATAAAAAACAATGAACTATCAATAAATCCCAGAACATGGATGACTCAAAACAATTAAGTTGAATGGTGAGCACTGTGAATTGTACAAGACTGATGAATCACGGATCTGTACTTCTGAAACAAATAATGCAATATAATGTTAAGAAAAAAAAAAAGAAGAAGAAGATAGCAGGAGGGGAAGAATGAAGGGGAGTAAGTCGGAGGGGGAGATGAACCATTAGAGACGATGGACTCTGAAAAACAAACTGAGGGTTCTAGACGGGAGGGGGGTGGAGGGATGGGTTAGCCTGGTGATGGGTATTAAGGAGAGCACGTTCTGCGTGGAGCTCTGGGTGTTATGCACAAACAATGAATCATGGAACACTGCATCAAAACCTAATGATGTAATGTATGGTGATTAACATAACAATAAAAAATTATTTAAAAAAATAAAATAAATGATTCACAAAACTATAAAAAAAAAAAGAAGCCAGACATGAGAGCACATACTGTATGATACCATATAAAATTCTACAAAATGCAAATTTTCTATAGTGACAAAAAGTAGACCAGAGTTGCCTGGGCGCAGCGGGGTGGGGGAACCAGAGGTGGGGTGGCTGGGGGTGAGGGGGATGAGGAAGGCAGGAGAAGAGATTACAAAGGTGCACGAGAAAACCTGGGGGGTGATGGATAGGTTCACTATATTGATTGTGGTGACGGTTTTACAGTGTCTACCTATGTTAAAATTTATCAAATTATATACTTCAATTATGTGTATTTTACTACATGTCAGTTATACGTCAATAGAGCTGTTTCTAAAAAATGAATATATTAAAAAAAGATCAGAGTCCTGCTCTAGTCTTAGCTATGGGATGGCTGTCTGACAATGGTAAGGCATTATTTTTCTTGAGTTTCTATTTCCCACTGAGTGAAAAGAAAGGATTCCAAAGGCCCTTCCAGCTCTGTTAATTTGGTTGAGGCATGGGTCGCTCGTTCCAGCAGCCATCACAGTTTGTGATGACCTCAGGCACTTTTAGTCAGCCTAAAGACTTGACTTCAAGAGACTGCCCAAAGCTGACTGCCGCCCAGAAGGCCCCAGTGACATACCTGTCCTGCCCGAATGGTTGGCATCTTGTGTGCTGCCTGGATCTCTTTCAGGAACCAAATATCAACCATGATTCCATGGGCTTCTCCAGATCAGCCTGTTCCCTTTGCTCCTCACTTCTCTCCCCACCCTTGGTGTTTGGCCAGGCTCTCCTCCAGCCAGCCCCTTGGTGCCTTAGCATCTGGTCTGATTCCTGGATTATGGATTGGTCTCTCCCACATCCAGGACTTAATTGCATAAATAACACCAGGATATTCAGACAGAGCATCAAATCATAACAGGTGAAAAGTGACCGATCACCTTCACTGCTCTTGCTTTCTTGAATCAAAGTCAAAAACCTCAGTTTGTCATAATTCATCCTAGTGGCCACCTATGACTCAACCAAAACCTTAGCCTCACTCCAGCTCCCATGGCAGGACATGCTCAGAGATGAGTTTAAAGCTTCCTTTCCCCCATGGGGTGACCTGATCCCCATTTCCCCCATTTGGCTCTCATTTAATCTCCTCAACATATTGGCCTATCTATCTATTTAACTGACTTCTTAGGACCCTCCTCACTGGCTGTGTACTTTATTCCCAGGTTACTTCCTTGGACTTGATATACAGGACTCTACACCTGGCCCATTCATCAAAGTTAAAGGTTCCTCATAATTAGTCAACTTAATAACCATGGACTCCAGAAGGTACCCCTTCTTCACCTTGGACACACCAGCCATGCCCTTAGTCATGCCCACCTGTTCACTTCTGCTTGTCCAAGCAGCTTATTAGGCCCAGCCTAACAGCCAACTCCCTGCTGCACCTACCTGGTCTCAACCTGAAGCAGCTTTGCCTGGCAACTCTAGCGTTAGCCCAGACAGCCACAATCCCAACAAACAAGTTGAAATATATCTGGAAAAGTTACAGAATAAAAAACTTTGAAAAAGATTCAATGTTGAGTTTTGGAAAAAAATACAAACAAACTTAGAATCAAATATATCTTACAATTACAATAATTTGTAATAGTTGCATTCAGTGATAAGATGGTTTTGGACAACTAAGGAAAGGAAATGTCATAATATTACAAAAGGTGAAATGCTACATGCTAATAACTGGAGTTCTCAAAAGCTAGTGGAGATGAGAAGACCATTTTAGCCATGACTCAATGACACAGGTATAGTTTGAGGGTGGATTGTAACAGAAGATTGGCTTTTAGAAAGGCAGCTCTTGAGTCCAAACTTTGAAGTCATCCCTTGGTATAATGTGGAAGGTTTGCATCCTCTATTGTAAGAAACATTAGCCCGTTAAAGTAAAAAATACTTTCATGATAAGTAGACACACAGACCTGAAGTTTGTAAAGAAGTATTTTTTAAAGTAAAAACAACAACAACAACAACAACAACAACAACAACAAAAACGGTCAAATCATTATCTGAGTGAAGAGGAGGAAATGATGGTATGAATAAGCAAATGACAAAGCTTTTAAAATTACTAATGCTTAGTTTTATAATGTGTTTTGTATCTTTTGATTTCTAAATGCACTAGATATTCTAAGAATTCAAACAGAATAACAAAATCATTCGGTAAAGTCATGTAAAATCACTACTGTAAGACAGGTGGAAAACTTAGCTGGTCCTCTCCATCTTATTCTCCTACTCAGGCCCATCTCTATTCCTGCCCCAGGACAGGCTCCCTTCCATGGGCCAGTCATAAAGCCGGAGCCATGTCCACATTTGTGGAAACTGGAATAAAAAAAAGAGAGAAGAAAAGACTTGAGAAGCATTTTAGTGTTTAAAAAAATAAAAGTCAAAGAATTCTTCCAGAAAGTAGCATGAAAAGGCTCTTGGAGGTTGTCAGAGAAAAGAAGATATACAGTGTTTTCATAAAAATGTATACGGCATTAACAGAATGCCTGAACATACATAAATATCTTCCTGGGGGGACAATGTACCATTTTTTTTTCTTTATTGTGGTGGAACCCAGGTCCTTTGATGTAGTAAATAGTAGCGATTAAAGGACTCAGGCTGGGGACGCCTGGGTGGCTCAGTTAGTTAAGTGGCTGCCTTCGGCTCAGGTCATGATCCCAGGGTCCTGGAATCGAGTCCCACATCGGGCTCCTTGCTCAGCAGGGAATCTGCTTCTCCCTCTGCCTGCCACTCCCCCTGCTTGTACTCTCTCCCTCTCTCTCTCTCTCTCTCTCAAATCAATAAATAAAAAATCTTAAAAAAAAAAAAAAGGACTCAGGCTGGAGAACAAGAGCACTGATTGTTTACATGTGATAAAGGTAAAGCATAGATCAAAGATAACCCTGTGGTTTACAGTTTGAGTTACTGCCAGAAAAGTGAGGCCATTGATAGGGAAAAAAATAGGAAAAGTCAGAAAGAGAAGTTAATTTGGGAGTGAGGGCAATAAAGGGTTTGACTTTAGCATGTAAAACAATAAATACCCAGCTGAAAAGTGGTTTTATAATCAACCACAGAAAATATGATAATGGTTCTAGACACTAGGCATCAGTGTAGAGCAAGATGAGCTGTATCAACAAAGCCAAAACCAGTAAATAGACAAAACGATCAGCACCAGCCAAGGGTGGATGGATGGTCACAGTCAGGGAACAGAATGAGTGTGACACCAGGGAGCATAGCCAGGATCAGCTACTATATTCAGCAGACGGACAAAATGCCCAAGAGAGTAAAACATGAGAGATGGAAATCATGGTATAACCTAGTGTCAAGGTCAACAGACCCAAGTGAAAAGGAAAGGTGTGAATGCCAGGATTTGGGTATGGTACAGCCCAAATTGACTTTCTGGGAGAATACTTGGAATAATAGAGCTTGCTCTGAAGTCCCAAACTCCCCACCCCCACCCCCCACCCCCATCCTACCCCACCCCCACCAAACCACTCTGATCTACCAGCGCCTGACCCAAGCACTTAAAAAGGAGTGGATGCTCTGTGAAAGAAACTGTTAGAGAATGAAAAGACTAGCCACAGAGTGGGAGGACATATTTTCAAGTCATATACCTGATAATGGATAAAACACTCTTTTTTTTTTTTTTTAAAGATTTTATTTATTTATTTGAGAGAGAGAATGAGAGACAGAGAGCATGAGAGGGAGGAGGGTGAGAAGGAGAAGCAGACTCTCTGCTGAGCAGGGAGCCCGATGTGGGACTCGATCCCGGGACTCCAGGATCATGACCTGAGCCGAAGGCAGTTGCTTAACCAACTGAGCCACCCAGGCGCCCCATGGATAAAACACTCTTAAAAACTTAAGTAAGAAAACAAAAAACCCAAATAAAAAATGGGCAAAAGATACAAATAGACATCTCACTGAAGAAGATATACAAACTGAAAAGGCATACGAGAAGATGCTCAGCATCATATGTCATTAGGGAATGGCAAATTAAAACAACAATGAGATACCACTGTACACCCATTAGAATGACAAAAACACAAAACACTGACAACACCAAATTCTGGTGAAGATGTGGAACAATGGAGCTCTCATTCATCACTCGTGGGAAAGCAAAATGGCACAGCCACTTGGGCAGTACTCTAGCAGTTTCTTACAAAGCTAACAACATCTAACCCTATGATCCAGCAGTCATGCTCCTAGATATTCACTCAAATGAGTTGAAAACTCATGTGCACACTGAAACCTGCACACAAATGATTCGAGCAGCTTTTTTCATAATTGCCAAGAAGGGGAATGCCTTTCAGTAGGTGAATAGATAAACGATTATACATCCATACAATGGAATGTTGTTCAGTGATAAAAAGAGATGAGCTATCAAACCACAAAGACACAGAATAAACTTAAATGCATATTGCTAAGTGAAAAAAACCTGTCTGAAACTGCATACCATATAATCCCAAGTATATTTTGGAAAAGGCAAAAATATAGACAGTAAAAAGTCAGGGGTCGCCAGGGATTTAGAAGCAGAGAGGAAGGGATGAACAGTTGGAGCACAGGGAACGGTTGAGGCAGTGAAACTGTTCTGTATGATACTATAATGGTAGACACACACCCTTGTACAACTGTCCAACCCCCTGGGATGTACAACACAAAGGATGAAATGTAAACTATGGATTTAGTGGAAAATAATGTACCAGTATTGCCTTACCAATTATAACAAATGTATCAGACTAATGCAAGATGTTAATAAAAGGCAAAATCTTATGTGTGGGGGTTGGGGTGGGAGGGTACTGGAACTCTCTGTACTTCCTGCTCAATGTTTCTATAAGCCTAAAGCTGCTCTTAAATATTAAAAAAAAAAAAAACCCACCTAATGGATATAAACCTTCATGGAAACAAAAAGAAATCTGCCCTGCCTACCACTGTATCTGGTACTTTGTAGTTATTTCACAGAGTAGGTGATGAATTTTAGAAAATTTTCAACAGAGAACCCCTAACATGAATGTAGGTGCTTACTAAATGCACAGAAAAGTGTTGAGTGTGTAGCAACTTAAAAACATGTCAATTCATTCTTCTTTTCATCAAATTAAGAGGTTATCAGTAGTATTAGAGCAGACCATAGCTTTTGTGGTACGCTATTAAAGTGGCTTAAATATAACCAGATACAGTGAGTTTTGTTTGAGTTTAATACTATTCGGTTCTAAATGAAGGCTTCATCTTGCATTTTATGGTATATTTTTAAAACTGAACCACAGGGGTGCCTGAATGGCTCAGATGGTTAAGCATCTGCCTTCAGCTCAGGTCATGGTCTCTGGGTCCTGAGACTGGGCCCTGAATCGGGCTCACTGTTCAAGGGGGAGTCCGCTTCTCCCTCTCTCCCCTACCACCTGCTCATGCTCTCTCTCTCTCTTTCACTCTCAAATGAATCAATAAAATATTAAAAAAGAAAAACTGAACCACATTCTGTAATTAATTATTTTCAAGAAAGTTATTATTTTGCACTTTATGCTTAGAGTAAAATTCAGCACTAAGAAAATTTATTTCAAATATATTTTGCATATCTATCAAATATCCAAATGCTCTTCTTCCCTTGCTCTGATTGTCATAGGATTACAACATTCAGAAGTGACACCATAATGTAAAGTCTTACAACGATGAATGAAAGACAATGTGTCCTCTTACAAACAAACAAACAAAAATGTTTAAACATATATACATAGAGATGGTAGGATTGCCTTTATTCCCTTACTGAATTTCATTTGTTTTCCTCCCCATCAGTGCAAACTGCCGTCCACCTCCTTTCAGATCATGGGCTCCCTGGTTCTACCTCTGCACAGGTATGCTGTCATTGGGTCAACCTGATATGTCCTTGGATTTCCTAGCAGGTACCATAGTCCGTGGGTATCCAATTTATGCGATGAATCGTCCATCTGTTGCCCTTCCTCCAGGCGATGTGACCAGCCCATCTGTGCTTGTTGACACTGTGGGCTGCCTTGCTTATGGGCATGTGTTGTTAGAGTGGTGAGGTGTTCTCTCTCTCTTTCTCTCTCTCACACAAACACACACATTCATATCCTCTCCCTCATTCTCTCCCTCTCTCTCTCACAAACACACATTCACACCTTCTCCCTCTCTCTCTCACACACACACACACACACACACACACACATATCACACCCTCTCCCTCATTCTCTCTCTCACACACACATTCATATCTTCTCCCTCTCTCTCTCTCACACACACACACAATCACACCCTCTCCCTCATTCTCTCTCTCTCTCTCACACATTCATACCATCTCCCTCTCTCTCTCTCTCTCACACACACACACACACACACACATTCATACCCTCTCCCTCATTCTCTCTCTCTCACACACATTCACACCTTCTCCCTCTCACACACACACACACACACACACACCCTCTCCCTCATTCTCTCTCTCTCTCACACACATTCATACCATCTCCCTCTCTCTCTCTCTCTCACACACACACACACATTCATACCCTCTCCCTCATTCTCTCTCTCTCTCACACATTCATACCCTCTCCCTCATTCTCTCTCTCACACACACACACATTCATACCCTCTCCCTCATTCTCCCTCTCTCACACACATTCATACCATCTCCCTCTCTCTCACACACACACACATTCACACCTTCTCCCTCTCTGTCTCTCTCTCTCTCACACACAAACACACACATTCACACTCTCTCCCTCATTCTCTCTCTCTCTCACATACACATTCATACCCTCTCCCTCATTTTCTCTCTCTCACACACACATTCACGCCCTCTCTCTCTCTCTCTCTCACACACACACACACACACACACACACACACACACACACAACTGTGGAAACTTTTCTCCCTCTCTTGTCCATTGATACCTTGGGCTACCTGTGGCTTTTTCACTCCACTTTCATCACTAACCAGTATTCTGCACCTCACACAACCGACCAGGCACGAGTGGTGTTAAATAGCTTTTGCTTGCTTGTCATGTGTGATTCCTCATCTGGAAGTGGGGCTTTTATTCTGCTGCAACTGATCTAAATTGCAGAGCGAGGCTCGTTTATCAGTGGCTCACCTACACACAGTCTTTGATATCTTCCATTTCTTTGCCATTTGTTCTGCCAGATCATATAGTTCTCGTGTCCATTTTGTCTTGGCAGTGTTTGTTTCCAATCCACATTTGGAAACAGACCTAAATAACCATATTGTATTTTCTCTTTCTGAAACTTCTGTAGCAGATAGAATCTCAGGGAAACAGGTCCAGGCCTCTTTTCTGGAGTTTCTGTGTTGAGGTTTTCCGAGGGCAACTATCAAAATAGGACTACTAGCAACACAGCTGCCCATCCACGAGGGCTTCTGGAGCTGAGGGTGAGGCGGGCAGAGCCGCCCATCCACGAGGGTCTCTGGAGGTGAGGGAGAGGCGGGCAGAGCCGCCCATCCACGAGGGCCTCTGGGTGCTGGTGAGGCGGGCAGAGCCTAAAGGAACAAGGTCAAGAACACCAGGGAGCAGAGCAAAGCTACAAATCTAAGGGGGAAAGCCCAGGAGAGCAAGCAGCAGTCACAATCTGCAAAGGCAAAGTGAGGGGTATGGAAGATAAGATCCAGAAAAATGGAAAACACCTCATCTTGATTCTCTCCTCAGCCTACCCAGATCACTTTCTTTTCGTCCTATATTCTCTACTACAGTATATATTCCTAGAGTAGAATATCCAACATATGCTTTTCTTAACTTTCTCAAATGCCCAGAAGAATGCTTTTCAAAAGCTAGGGGAGACTTGGTCCATATAAGAGGGGAAAGAAAAGGGAAAGTGACTTATGAATCCCATGACAGGAGGAAGGAGAGAGAAGCAGACTGCTATAGACCAGAGAATGACACGAGTCCTTAAGTACCTTTCACCATGAAGTACATACTTTACCATCTGAATGATTATAAGCCCTGTTCTGACAATTTTTACAGGTTCCTTTGACTATACTCAAATGGAAGGTCATAGGGGTGCAGTAATTTCAAATATAAGAAAAAGGCTTTTAGACACACACAGAACACATGGGCTGATGGAGAACCTAAGGTGCCTCATGCATTGAGACCCAAGGTCTCTAAGATCAAGTTCTACTAGTGTAAGGCTATTCCATATTTAAGGACACTATTTTTGCTTGGAGCTAGAAAAGGCCCGTCATCTTCCTCTTACTTCCAGACTGTCCAAGGATCTTTCCAGGTCACTCCTTCCATCTGTTTAGGCAGGTGCCTAGTCATGCCGACGGGCAATGGTGTCCCCACCTCCTACAACCCCTCATTTGTCTCTGAGCACTAACCATTCCTCCTCATGCCCTGGCCAAGAATACAGCACATCAACATCTTATGCAATCTCCCTACTTGATAAAACTAAAACTTTGGGTACAATCAATATTTGAAATACATATGAAAAAAAGTTAAATTCAATAATAAAATATTAAAAATTATTCACAAAGCTAGTATGAGAGAAAGAAACATGCAGAAGCTAAGAACAAGGTGAAAATAAGAACCCCAGAAGGGACCCAAGCTCCCAAGCACTGGGAGTTTCTTCTGAACCTACTGTGGTAGCCACTTGGGGAGGGGGAAGGAGGGTAGGAGATGAAGTCTAGGGAACCTCCCAAATGAAGACTCTAACAGGAACCACCCCCACAGAGGTGGAATTTCAAGGAGCAACATCCTCAACACAAGGCTGAACAGAGAAAGACACCTGGCCCACAAAAGGGACTATGAAAAAATCACTGTATCACCATCTGAATGCTGGTGCTCTACGGAGAGAAGAAAGCTACTTCCCCTGAGATCTTATAACCACTGCACACAGGCATGCTGTCCAAATTCTTGTTACCTATGTGGTACACACACACACACACACACATACACACACACACACACAAATCAAGTAGAGAATTAACTTAAAGTGCTTCTGGTGGATAAAGCTCTCAAGTACCTAATAGGAATCCTCTCTGGCAGAGTGCCCTTTCCCCCTTCAATCCAGCCCTCCAGGATGCCCTCACCCCAAAGTTAATCTCTGCCCTGTGGTTAAAAACCAGTTGTCCTTAGTTTATAGCAGATTTATGCATCATTGTCAAAACTTGGAAGCAACCAAGATATCCTTGAGTAGCTGAATGGCTATATAAATGTGGAATATTATTAAGCACTAAAAAGAAATGAGTTATCAAGCCATGAAAAGACAAGGGAAAAAACTCAAATGTATATTGTTAAGTGAAAGAAGCCGACCTGAAAAGGCCATACATATACTGCGTTATTCCAATTATATGGCATTCTGAAAAAGACGAAACCTATGGAGACATTGAAAAGATCAGTGATTGCCAAGGGGTGGGGAGAGAGGAAGGGATGAACAGGAGGAGCACAGAGGAGTTTTAGGGCAGTGCAATTGCTCTCTATGATACTATAATGATGGATTCATGTCATTACACATTTGCCCAAACCCACAGAATGTAAATACCAAGAGTGAACTCTAATGTAAACTGTGGGCTTTGGGTGATAATGATGTGTCAAAGTAGGTTCATCAGTTGTAACAAATGTACCACTCTGGAGTGGGGTGTTGATAGTCAGGGAGGCTCTGTGGGGGTGGGGAGGGGTGGGGAGGAGGGGGCAGGGGTTAACTGGGAAATCTCTGTACCTTACTCTTAATTTTGCCATGAAGCTAAAACTGCTGTAAAAAACAAAATGTATTAATTTAAAAATGTTATTGAGGATCCAAAAAAAAATGGTTTCTTCCTGATACCCACCCCACCCCCCACCTCCCACCCCCCACCCCCAGTATGTGGCTTAGCCTTTTTACAACCTGACTCTCAGAAGTAGACAGATGGTTTTCCCTGGAGCATTTTCAAACTATCAAACACAAACTAACAAGCCTTAAACAAGGTGACAGATTTTTTTTTCTTGTGCACAAAGATACATAAGTTCAGGCACCTATGACTTTTTGTCAACCCACCCTTCAGGAGCAAAGCAGGTCTGCTGACAGGGGCATGGGTGTTACAGTAGCTAACAGTTCCTTACCTCTGGAACAAAGGGGAGGGAGCACTTTCAAATAAATATGCTCAAGGAGCCAGAACTGAAACTCAAAACGAAAGGAGCACAGTGATTAGAAGAAACTGGATGCTCTGGCCCTTCTCTGCTGTGAGACCGGGAACTCACACAGAACAGCCTATGCTTTGGGAACCTAGGTACAGCCAGGTGCCTGGGTATAGCTCTGAGAAGGAAAGGTCCTCTTCTCAGGACTTCCAGAACTTTCCTCTGGATGGTGTCCCTGAAATCCTGGGGATTTCCCTAACTTCCAGTGTGCAGGCTTAAAGCAAGCACGAGGGTTTAATGAGGTGGGGGAGATCTTCTCCTCCTCCATGTGTTTCAGCCCAGAGTGAAGTTCTCCCTGATCCTCAACCACTTCTTAGATTCATTCCAGGGATGCACCTCCTTAGGCCTAAAGAATGAGGACGGGGTTAGTGGAAGCTCCCTCTTCTAATCAGAGTATCCTGGACACTGTTTCAATATTACACATCTGTGCAAAATTATTATCTGAAGAAACTATTCTAAGGCTTAATAGAAGTTTCAAAAATCACTGGAACAGATGACCTCTAAGATCCATCCAACTAAAAGAAATAGAAAATTAAAAAAAAAAAAAAGACTCTTAAATACAGAAAACAAACCAGTGTTTGTTTGCCCAGAGGAGAGGTGGATAAGGGGATGGACAAAATAAATAAAGGGGATTAAGACGTACAGACTTCCAGTTATAAAACAGACAAATCAAGAAGATGAAAAGTACAGCATAGGGACTATGACCAATAATATTGTAATTACATTGTACAGTGAATATACTTATCATGGTGAGCACCAAGTAATGTGTAGAATTGTTAAATCCCTGTGTTGTACACCTGAAATATAACTTTGTTAATTATATTACAATAAAAAAAGAAAAAGAAATCCATGTTTCTATAGATCAAGCTCATCTCAATAGTCCCAGACATTTCTTATAAACCATTTTCCAAATTCTAGTTTATTCCTAAAACAACTTCACAGCTTAATTTCTTCCAAAGTATCCAAAAATGCTCAAGAAGGGCATGTGGAAATGCATTTATTGGAAACAGATAAAGAAAAAGCTTAGAAGGAGACAGTCTGAAATACAAACCCTGTTTTCTTCTCAAAAGAAATGCCATCAGAAGAGACTGTCGGTACCTCTAATTAGCAGGTGCCACACTGAGCAACTTACTGTTTCTGAGTGCTTTGCACTGGTGTAAGTGGGAGTGACAATGCCACTCTATTGCAGAGGCCTGTGACAAAGATCATCCTGGAAAAGTGTTTTGTAGATTTTATAAACTTAGGGATTAGTGTAATACCTGTGGAGAGTATTAAGTTATAAACTGTTCTCTCTCTTTTTTAAGATTTTATTTATTTATTTGATAGAGAGCAAGTGGAGGGAGGGGCTGAGGGAAAGGAAGAGAGAGAATCTCAAGCAGACTTCACACTGAGCACAGAGCCCAACATGGGACTCAATCTCACAACCCTGAGATCATGACCTGAGCGGAAATCAAGAGCCGGATGCTCAACTAACTGAGCCACCCAGGCGCCCCAAGTTATAAACTGTTCCAAACCTAAGATGGGCACCATATAAGTCATTAGTTGTGATTTTTTTTTTAGGACTGTTATAATAATAATAATAGTACTGGAGTAGAAAAGCAATGTACTCTTAACTAGAGGAAAGAAGGAGAAAAAGAGGGAAGGGGAGGGGGAGGGGAAAGAGGGAATAACCAAAAAGAAGAGGAAGGGATAACTATGAATAAAAGGGATGCACCCCATTGTGGGTGAGCAGTCCTCCCGGGAAGCTTCTGCCACACACAAACCCTCCGAGCTCCCATTTGCAAAGACTGAGGGCGCTGAGCTCAGTTCCATCCCTCAGTGCTCCCTGATGGACCCCGCGATGCCTCGCATAGGAGGCCAGGATTTATGAAACAAAGCCTAGCCCACAGCTGAAGGGACTCGGTGGTCTGTAGCTGAGTCACCTGCTGATGAAGCCTGGGGCAAATAGGAGGTGCCAGCGAGGCAAAGGCAGTGACCTCTTCAGAAGCTGCTCCATTCCTACTGGGCAATTCACTCGCAGGACGGGCGACCATGTTTTCACAGGCATCCCTCTTACTGCCATTTTAACTGGCAGATGGGGCAGTAATTGACCCAGATATTTATTTTTAATGTAACTTAAAAAAAAAGAAAGCTCATTTGAAGGCTCTAAAAATTGTCAGTCATTATGAAATAATTAAGACCCAGAGTATCACATAAAATTCCTAGAGAAGCTCAACCCCCTATAAGGTTATTTTCTCATAGTACACTACGGTTCCATTATATGTGATTTGAAAATATCAGTGTAGGCATATTCATCAATTGCTTTTGTAATTATGTTTTCAGAACTGCTTTGCTATAGCAAATTCCTCTTAATCTCCCTCCTAAATCTTTGAGAATATAATCCTGAAACAATGAAAGAAGAACCTATTCCTAGCGCTGGGTGAATATAAAGAATGTTTTTATTATTGTTCCTTTTCATTTAATTTATTTTCCATTTAAAGAGGCTATCAGAGTTTTACCATCAAATATGTTGACATACTGACACATGTAACTACTTCAAGTCTGTCGGTCTGTTGACCTTTGACCACCACACCTGTTCCCCACAGTGATTTAAGCTGCTCAAGGAGAGAGATGGATTGAACAGCCAAATCAGCTAGAGAACGTGAAAATACCAAGGTCACATGAAGAATACACTGAACATGCTCTAGTCTTCAGAGAATCCATAAACCATGAAAATTCACTCACCGCCCTTTCCCTTAAATGACAAAGAACAGACACTGGACGCAACTGGGGTCTTCGGCTGATAAACCCAACAGGAAGGAAAGGCACAAATGCTTCGTTTACCATGAGAAGACAAGGCTCATGAATTGCCTCATCTGTTGGTGTTTGCCAGCTTGCAGTCCTGTGAAGCTACAGAAAATACTCATCCTCTGGGATGTCTAATGCTGGATTGAAATATTTTGGCAAACTCAAAATGTCTCTAGCAAACAGATATGCATGTGTGTATTTCATTTCACGTTGGGAACTTGGGACAACCCTTTAACATGGCGATTCCATCACTGTATGAGCATGAGAGACCCACATGATTCTGTCCAGATGCTGCTTAAAAGCCCCCGGGATCGTCGCTCTAATTTTAGAATCCAGGGATGAAGAACATATGCGATGACAAAGAGCTGCTCTGAGGTCAGTAACACTGGATGAATGTATATTCTATTTATCACAGCGTCGGCTCCCTTACAGATAGAAAACTGGAAGCGGATGTGAGCGAGATGATTATTCAGATTGTGAGGCCGTGCTCAGTGGACAAATCAATTTGCAGATCTGTGTCTTAACGCTGCAGGCCCTGAGGGTCCACAGCCCAGGTTGGAAACCAGATTTGCAGAAGCTTTGAAAGACAGTAAGGCCACAACACCCTCTTGTTTAATGATTTCCTTTCTCATTCCTAGGTCTAGGGGAAGCAAGGTGCCAAAACACTGGTTAACAAGAGAGGTTCCTCAAGGCTCTATTGTCAAACCCTCCGCTCTGCTCCTGGCTGTAGCAGTCAGCACTTAAAACATCTAGCAGACATGAGAATGGTCTATTAGAAAATCCCAGTCCTCAGTTTTTAGGGGGAAAAAAAATTCCAGCCTAACTAAAAAGATAACCAGGACCTAGTGGACAAAAATATTGATGTATTGTAATCTCAACATTTCAAACTCAAAAGCTACCTCCACTCTGAATCCTTGATCCCTCTCCTCACTTAAAAAACCATAATGGATACAAATTTCAACTTCTTTTTAGGATTCCAGCAACACACTGATCTAGGAAGACAAAATTTTCAACCCCTCTCAAATCTATCTCCCAAATCACTTTTTTTAAGCCTCCGTTTCCTTATCTAACAAAGAAAGTAGTCTCAGTGGTTTTCAAACATTTTCAAAATTTAAAATAAAATGTTAGTCAAGACTGCAACATATAATAGAGCTAAAAGGATGAAGAAGTTCTCTGAGCAGCTCAAATCTTTGTTATTTAGTTAGAACATTCTTCATTATTGGCAGAATGCCTGAAACGCCTTCTTGGAGCCCAAGTGTTCTACCCCTTCCAGTCTGAAATTCCATGACTGCCCCGCCCCCCAGCCATGACCTATGCCTTGGGTCTCTTGATGTCAGCCCTTCAGAGGGTTAGCCCTTGATAAGAAGCCATGCTTGTCTTTTCTAGTGCTCAAGGCTTAGAAAATAAACAAAAACAGTTGTTTTCCCATGACCTGTATTTTGTCCTTTCAGGCAATGGGTCCATTCACTGAACTAATCTGTCTTGAACAGCTATGTGGATGGGCTGGATGGAGGAGCTATATTTGGTTCCAGGGATTATAACTATGAGTCATAGGATCACTGACCTCAAGGCTTGCTTTCTGCCAGGAGGTTTGAGAGAGACAAGCATTTTCATCCTGTGTGCTACAAGTTCAAGGTCAATTTTATGTCTAACATCTAAGGAACAAAAAGTGATCTAATTGCTTATAGCAAGAAGTGAACACCAGAATTCTTGCCTTTTCAGGGATATGCCAATAACTTAGTAATTTACCTTGACTGACATTGAAATGAGTACAATAAGACTTACTACGCACTAAAAAGAGATTTAATGTAGTCTGCAAGGAATTTAGAAAGAGTTTTACATTGCTTGGTAAAATCTGCTAATAACAGAACTCATCACTACTTCGAAGAAAAATGGGATCATTAATCTTATGTAAGATACATAGACACGTACATCCACCCAAACACTTCAGAAATTAAGTCAAACTAAAAAAGTATACTGAGCTGCTTTATATTAGTGGGGAAATGATTCAATACTTTGTGAGAGCTCTTCAGCATCAAGGAAATAAGGATGTGCCTTTGGGGAGGTGGTGGGTCTGACCGACACTGAACAAAGAAGAGGGATAGGAGAAAATGGCTTCCGCTTGAAGTGTCATGTGCACATTCTGTGGGCTGACCCCATGCCCCTGCCTAGTGATGCTTCATGACCCTTCACTTCCATCTTTAACATGCCCAAGAGCTAGAGTGGTAGAAAGTGGATGTCCTTGATTTTCTATGATGCCTCCAATTTGAAATACTTTTATTTTCAAGTAAGAACTTCACCACAACTCTACTGGCTTCATAAAATAGCACGGCCCTCATTTTACAAGAGAGAAAACTGAGTCCAGGAAGCAAAACGGCCTGAACATCGACACTGCTGGAAGGTGACATGAGGACTCGCATGCTCTGTGCCTCCCAGGTCAGGCTCCTGCTCAGAACGGCCGTTAGATGGGTTGCCTGAAAATCCCCTGGAGTGTTCCAGTGAAATAAAGTATCTGGGCCTCCGATTCTCTGTGGTGATGGTGTAAATCTCACTTCTGAGAAAAAGTTATGCAGTCCCTTTCATGCTTCTGGTTTTGGTGCCACTTGGCTGTGCAGATTTCTAAAAGCTTTTGAATAGACTAATAAACACAGAATTGTTCTGAACATCTGTAAGCAAAATACGAAAAGATATTACCCAGTGAATGAACATCCTGGGTTTTCTCGCCAGAAATGGGGTTATTTGTGTATTAGGCTAATGCACTGAAATTAACCCAGAATGCTTACCCATTGCAGAATGTCTTTTCATATTTTCATCTGTGTAGTCGTTATTATAAAATGTAAGAATAATTCTCTATCAGGGTATTCAGGAATCTGAATAGCTCAATTACTTCTAAAATCAATGTAGTAAAGCAACAGCATGCCAGTTAATCAGTTGGTTTGCATAACAAATGTTTGGGGGAGTTGGTGTGTTTTGTGTGTGTGTGTGTGTCTGTGTGTGTATGAGCGCACATGCATGTGTGTGTAAAGAGAAATCCAGGGTCAGCGCAACACTTTAAAACAAATGTGAAAGATCAAGCTTCCATTTCACTACGGAGAAAGAATTCTGGAAGACAGGTACTATTTAATTCATTCAAGAAAGGCTACAGGAAATCAAGGCTCCTAGCAGTTACACCATCCCAGGTTTCTATGGGATCTCTAGTGCTAGGCATACACTGAGCTTTTAAGGAACACCAAATGAATGCATAAATCCTTGTAAGTCATTTTAGGATTAGAATGGTGGCCATTAAAACTTCGATTACTTCTCAGCACATTAGAAACAGATCTGAAACACGACAAGAAATAGTGGCCAAACAGTGGCCACGAGCCACGCCACCTCACATCCAAGCTGCGACTGCGTTCCCAGTACAGGAGCTGGTGATGGGCAGCTCACAGAGGGCTCCCAATTCAGGCCTGGAACATCTAGGAGATGCAAGTTTCTCAGCCTGTGGCTCTCGTTCAGTGCTAATTGGTGAATCCAAGGAAGAGAAGTTTAAGTGCCTGCTATAGGAGAAAGGTCAGTTTTAAAATAGGTTTAAATGAAATGATGGGCACATGTGAGGGGTGGGAGTCTCCAGAGAAATGCAAGGAGGCAATCTCAGCCTTTGGCAAATCATTGTGGTCTGGCTTCTTTCAGCTTTGAAGGCCAAAATTCCATTTTTATCATTTAATTTAACCCACGGTTAATCCAATATGGAGAGAATGACCTGTGTAGACTAAACTCACAATAAACTGAGATATACATCTCAGAATGGCACTTAATAGAATTTGAAATGAGAATTAGAACTGTCTGGCTGACCACCCTAGTCTCATTGTATTTTCTTTCTGTAAATAATCTCCCCAGGAGGACAAAAGATGAGCAGTTTCTCCGGAGTGTGGATCAGAATAAGAGGAGTTACTGATAAAACTTAAAAGCATCGGGGTGTCAGGCCCTGGGAGTCTGTCCAGAAGCCAAACATTACACAGCAACCCAGAGGGTGCCAGCAGGACTTCCCCTTTCCCAGGCTGGCCTGGATGACCAGCCTCCCTGACAAGGACCCTCTTTTTTTTTCCCTTTTTACATATGGCAGGGCATTCTATCGGGTTACTCTGAGGTCCTAGAGACCTGGTTGCCACACTCTCTTCTAAGAGACTGCCTATCTCCACTCTGAGCATCAGACTTGTTTTATAAGTCATTCCCAAAGGGCAACTTTATTGCCTTGAGGAACTGCTGTCCCCTTGTATCTTCTCCAGATGTCAGGCTCAAGTATCACGCAGATCACCTGGCATGTAACCCACCTATTAGTGAGCCATTAATGAACGTTCTACTTACATGTCAGACTCAACTCTGTCCATGTGTCATCATCATGGGATCACCTCTTCTCCTGGCTCTTACTAGAAGCCATACGGCTTTTCTGCGTGCCTAACTGTACCTCCAGCTCGGGTCTCAGAACCACAGGAGCATCAACAGCCACACAGAAATACCATTCAGACATTAATATGCATCCTACCTGGATACACATCTGCTATTACACTCACATACACACTCACTTGCTCACTCACCGCCCGAGGCAGCACATATCCACTAGTATGTGAGCATGACAAACTGCAGCCAATGTTTCTGGTTCCATGGCTTCCATGGTGATCCATGTGATCACCAATCTGTGGGCCAAGACAATGCTGTGATAGTTCTGACATTAGTCATCATGTGATAGGTTGGGGGGAGGGGGGAGTGGCAGAGCTAGCCCTTTGGATTTTGAAAACTGGCACCCCACTCTGAGTGCTATTCCTGGAATTCTGGCACCTGCCCCAAGAAACCAAATGGTACCTTAGGCTCAAGTGTACTTGCTATATGAGAAGGAATTTGGCAGGTCCAGGTCCTAGGCTTTGTTTCTTGAATGAATGAATGAATGAATGAATGAATGAATGAAAGAAAGAATGAATACCTTTACAAAAGACTCTGTCGTGACCAAACTTAATTACAAACACAAGAATAGGCAATTTTTGAAATTAATCCAATACTGGAGCACAGACTAGTATTTCTCTCCCATGAAACCTCAGCAATTATTATGCATCTTAGTGGAGCCTGGGTTTTTCTTCCCTGCAAGTCAGACCCCTCCAGGGCTGACTTGTTCAATACGGCTTTGAGCACCCGAGGCTTCAGCAGGGAAGCCCTCCCAGTATAACCTGCTTTCTGTCTCCCCCATCCTCTCCTTGGTCAAAAATCTTTAATTAGCTAGTTACCCTAATTACTCTAGCTGGGGACCTTGTTTGTTCTCCTTCCCTGCTATTCCCAGGGATCTGAAGGCTCTATCGCTTCTGTGCCAGAGGGTCCTTTCTATCACAGTTTCTCTCTGTCTTTTTGTTTTTTCCTTTCATGATCAGAACAAAAACAAAAAAGCCCGGGGAAAGAAATCATCTCTCCTTCTGTGTCTGGGTAAGACCCCATAACCATCATTTCCCAATCAGGAACAAGTTTCCATGACAACCACGCTTCCCAATGCCACCACTAACTTAGCAGGTAGTGTTCACATCAAATACAGAGTTCTTTACCAACCTCCGTGGTTTCCGTACAAGACTCTAAGATACCAGCTGTTTGCATGAACTGTATCTTAAAAGAGTTCTGTTCTCTGCCCTTCGAAACATCAGAAAGACAAAAAAAAAAATTGCTTGGTATTTTCTTTACTTGTAATCACTAAAAAGCATGCCAATTTTTTAAAAGTATAGTGGAGGGATGGACATGAAAGAGAGTGTGAGATTCAGTGGAAGGAAGTATGAATGGACGAATGGAGAATCACTGGGATGTGAGAGAGGCCATGGTCAGTGGCATAAACTTGATGCTGAGAGTCAATGAGGTTGGAATTCCTTACATATGTGACCTTGGGGAAGTTCCTCTTCCTCTCTAAGCCTCCACATTCCCTCTGTAAAGGACAGAAACTGAGACATTTCACAGAATTCTTTGGAAGATTAGATGGAAAAAAAGCAAAGAAGCAAAACGTGCTTCTTACAGTGTCTGACACATAGTAGGAGTTCAACAAAGGGAAATTAGCATACTGTTCTTATTAACATAGAGAGGTGAATTGGAACAAGTCTGAGCAAACAAGCAACCAAGTATTCTAATTGATTATTAACATTTTGCTGGTAGAGAATAACAGTACAAGCAGCAGATATTTGGAGGTTTTCTTAGCAACCTTTCCTCTTGGGCTATTAAG
Organism: Zalophus californianus; assembly: GCF_009762305.2. NCBI lineage: Eukaryota > Metazoa > Chordata > Mammalia > Carnivora > Otariidae > Zalophus > Zalophus californianus. Next base: position 151,428,736 of record NC_045596.1, read on the forward strand.
TCAGGTCTGCAATTACGGGAAGGAATCTATTCATTTCCATTCCTGAGACTTAAGAGGATACACCTGGGCAATCTCCAGGGTTCATCTGAATCTATTTATAGCTCTGCATAAGCATTTGTTTAATTTCAAAACAGATGCAAAGAAAAACTTGGATTAACCATTAAAGTATTTGTTCAATATTCCACATTCTCAACACCAATGAGTATATTTTAGTTCTTCTGTAAAGGAAAACAAGAATATGTATGTTTTTATGATATTTTCAATATTGCATGGCTCAAATTTCATTTCAAAATCAGAATTCATATTGTAGCAAACAAACCATCATGCTCATTATTGAACAAACTCCCATACTCCAACTCCTCCCCCAGCTGCATTCATGGTGCCTCAGGGAGCTGAGAGGGCCTTCCACAAGTAACACCAATTCAACCCTTTATTTTTAAAAGATAAAACTATTTATGTATTTTTAAAATCCCATTTTTATCACTATGGTGGACTATATATCTAGATAATAAACCCTCCCTATTAAAAACTCTTAAGAGGGGCGCCAGGGTGCTCAGTCAGTTAAACATCCAACTCTTGATTTTGGCTCAGGTCATGATCTCAGGGTCCTGAGATCGAGCTCTGCATTGGGCTCCATGCTTAGCAGGGAGTCTGCTTGAGATTCTCTCTCCCTCTCCCTCTGCCCCTGCCCCTACTCATGCTCACTTGCTCTCTAAAATAAATAATCTAAAGAAAAGAACTCAAGATATTGAATAAAATATTTTTAAATGTGTTTTACAGTATGGATGTTCCTCAAAACATTAAAAATAAAACTGTTCTATGATCTAGTAATCTCTCTTCTGGATATATATCCTAATGAAATGAAATCAGTAACTCAAAGAGAAAACTATGCTCCCATGTTCACCTCAGCATTATCCACAATAGCAATGGCTTGGAAACAACTGAAGTGTCCATCAGCAGAAGAATGGATAAAGGTATCATGGTATATCTATAACACAATCTTATTCAGCCTTACACATGAAGACAATTCTGCCACTTGCAACAATATGGATGAGGCTGGAAGAAATTATGCTAAGTGAAATTAATCCAGACACAGAAAAATATGTATACTGCATGTTCTCACTTGTATGTGGAATCTAAAAAAATCACACTCATAGAACAGAGAGTAGAATGGTGGTTACCAAGGGCCGGAGTAGAAGGAAGCAGGGAACTGTTGGTCAAAAGATACAAACTTTCTGTTATGGAGGATGAATTAGTTCTAGAGAGCTGACGTACAGCACGGTGATGGTAGTTAATAATACTGTATTGTTCTCTTGAAATCTGCTAAGAGAGTAGATCACAGGCACTCTTGCCACAAAAAAAAAAAAAAGTATGTGAGGAGATGGGTATGTTAATTAGCTTGACTATTAGTAATCATTTCACTCTGTATATCAAAACATCACGTCATACATCTTCAATATATACCATTCTTATTTGAAAAATGAAAAAAAAAAGTATTTAAAAGAGAAAACACTATGTTTTAAGTACTATGTGAGCTGGCAGAGAAGTAAAGGAAATCCTTGAAGCCAGAACAAAAAACAGATCCAGCAGGGTTGTCTGGTATCTGAGCTAGAATTTGCCATGGGGGCATCTCCCTATCCTGGTAGCCAAATATTTTTCTGTAAAGGGCTAACTCATAAATGTTTTAAGTTTTGCAGGCCATACCATCTCTGTCATATCCACTCAACTGTGCCATTGTGCCATGAAAGCATTCACAGATAATATATAAATAAATGGGTATGGCTGGGTTTCTATAAGACTTTATTTATATAACCTGGCAGTGGGTAGGATTTAGCCTGCAAGCCACAGTTTGCCAATCCCTTCATTATAGACTAGATTTGAATGTCTTACCCACAGAGAAACAATTACAGCATGTGACGTTTTTCCCATATAGTAGACCACTGTGGTCTTTACATCCCTCTATATACCTGCCTTTGGGGGAGCCCTCCTACATTGACTCTGGGCTAGACCATGTGACTTGCTTTGGCCAGTGGGACACTAGTAAATGTGATATAAACAGAAACTTGAAAAGTGCTAGCAGAATGGGGCTTATCCTCTCTTGCTACTCCCAGGATCTCTGCACCCACCACCATGTGAATTTGCCCAGGCTGGTGTGCTGAAGACATGGTGCATCATTCCCTCTACCCCAGCCAACAAAAAGGGACAGCCAGCACCAAATGCAGACCTATGAGTGAAGTCATCCGAGACCAACTTCTCCCCAGGCAGCCTACCAGTTGACTGGAGTAGCATGAGTGAGCCCAGACGAGACCAGCAGAAGAACCACCAAGAGGAGAGCAGTCCAAATTGCTGACCCACGTAATCATAAGCTAATGAGTGATTGCTTTAGAATTAAATTTTGCAGCGATTATTCTGCAGCAAAAGCTAAATGATACATTCCATAGGAAATCTATTATCTTCTAAAAATATAAAGTGAGAGGGGGAGCCTGGGTGGCTCAGTCGATTGAGTGTCTGACTCTTGGTTTTGTCTCGGACCATGATCTCAGGTTCATGGGATCAAGCCCCGTGTCAAGGTCTGCACCTCAGCCAGGAGTCTGCTTGAGATTCTCTCCCTCGCCCTCTGCCCCTCCCGCTGCTTGCACATGAACGCACTCTCTCTGAAATAAACAAATCTTTAAAAAATAAAATAAAAACATAAAGTGAGAGATCAACAAGTATACTTATAGAAATGGGAAAGAAAAGACTAAGGCAACACAAAAAATTATATTTGCATTTTAAAGATCCCGTCACCTGCCAGCAGAGACAAGCCCTTTGTTGCTCCTTATAATAGAAGTTGGAGCAAATTCTTCCTACCTGAACAGACTTCTTTATAAGTAGGATTGGGAGTGTAGCCTCCTGCATAACCAACTTGAGTTGAATATACTCCTTTCATGGTCCAGAATTTCCTCTCAGCTCCCCAGAAACAGCCCATTCCTAAGAAAAAGATAAGACACTGATTAATCCTTTGTCAAAAGCAATCATTGCATACTAGAAGTCCTGTTTTAATAGAAAAGAGAAGTTATTCGTGTCATTTGGTAATCAAAATTAACTAAGATTTATCCTTTGAAGAAGGACAGTTTCATGGAGGCAACCTAAGTGTCCATCAATAGATGATGGATAAGGAAGATGTGGTACACAGACACACACAAACACACACATGCACATGCACACACACACTGGAATATCACGCAACCACAAAAAAGGATGAGATCATGCCATGTGAGACAAAATGAATGTACCTAGGGGGTATTATGCTACGTGAAGTAAGTCAGACTCAGAAAGACTAACACCATGTGATTTCACTCATAAGTTGAATCACAAAACTAATAACAACAACAAGAAATGAACAAACAACAAAAAGCAGAATCAGACCTATAAATTCAGAGAACTAATGGTTGCCAGGGAGAAGCAGTTGGAGGATGGGCAAAATAGGTGAGAGAGAGTAGGAGTTACAGGCTTCCAGTTATGGAATGAGTAAGTCACAGGAATAAAAGGCACAGCATAAGGAATATAGGCAATGATACTGTAATAGCGTTGTATCTGAACAGATGGTAGCTACACTTGTGGTGAACACAGCATAATGCATAAACCTGTTGAACCACTATGCTGTACACCTAAGACTAATGTAACATTGTGTGTCAACTATACTCAAATTAAAAAGAAACATGTTAAAAATCAAGAAGAAAAGAATTAATTTAGAAGAATTTTTAACACCTCAAATAATTTTATTTAAGGTTCTTTGCATAGACTGTATCTTTGCTTTAGTTGTGCAAAAACTTAGCCTCAAATTTTAATGAAGTTAGTAAAGTATACCTTTCCAAATAACACAGTAAAAAGATAATTGCATTTGATGAATGATTTCAACACTCAATTCATTATGGACTTGTTAAAACATAATAACTTGCATTAAAAGCATAAATTTATTTAATGATCAGCATCCTGGTCATGCTTTTGAAAAAAATTCCAACAAAGAAAGGTAACACTAACTTACTGACTTAAATGGGAAAACATCCCAAAATCAACACAGATTGATGCAGTTTTCAATTAACAATTTCACATAATGTGTTCAGTTTCTTCAAAAAAGTTTAAGTCATTATAAACTTTGATGTGATAAATCACTGCTCACCAAAGGGTAAGTTCTATTACTAAATATAATGACTGAGGAAACAGAGAAGGGGGAAGGCAGAGAAAGAGACAACAATAAATACACAAAGGAACTCACAAAAATAGCATTCCATCCAACTAGCAAACATTGTGCTTATATCAGTAGTTATTGGATTCTTTTGGAACATATGGTGAGAACCAAGACCTAGCTCTCAAAAATGCACATACTTACACACTTCAAAAATGTAGCATTACATCTTCCTGGGCTCCAAATAAAGAACCCTCGCTTTCTACCATGAGTTTCTAAACTGTCCACAATTGCTATTCTGTGACCAACTTCTAGATGTAAGTAAGATTACTGCCTTGCTCAAGTTTTATACAGCTTTATTAAGTCATATATAATTAAGATCTTGGGAAGAACAACAGTTGGCAAATTAATATATGCCTCCTACTTCTACAATCACTGGATTTGTTAGACTTGATGACAGAACTGAAAGAAAAATTAGATGGAAGTTTATTGAAATTCTTGACACTTGTTAATATTCTAAAATTCAGAACAGTAATAACCAGGATGTAATGTGCATAATGATATAGATTATACAAAAATATATTTGCTCAAGTGTGAGGGGAAATATATTGACCAAAAATAGATTAACAGTTAAAAAATAGGATAGAGCCATATGACAAAAATTCATGTAGTAAAAAAATTACTGTTGTGATAACAATGCAACATGGAAATATGTATATGATTATATCATAATTAACTAAGGCTAAATTTAAAAGGAAAAAAACACAAGTATATGCATGTTCTTATTAAAATTATGAAAAAAATATCCATCCCGAAATAGATGAGAAGGAAATATACAAAGTTATAACTATGATTGTTTTATAGTGGTGAGAATACAGGAATTTTTTCATTTTTCAAGTGTGTCTGTAATAGATTCATATTACTTTAAAAATGAAAAATGTATATTTTTAAAAAAGAGTCAAAGAAAAGCATAACCATATGCATTGTTTGAGTTACAAGTGCAAGATACCATTCTTCCTGTTTACAAGTGAGTTGTTTGCTGCTAGTGAATATAGCTAAATACTTACTGAGTATTTATAAAAATGTACTATTCTCAAATCTTTGGAACAAGAATTCGCTATTAATTTTACTTCATTGCATTTCTGGGATCAGGGAATTGTATTAGTCAAGGTTTTCCAGAGAAACAGACCAATAGGATATATGGAGAGAAATTTATTAGGAGAATTAGCTCCTGCAGTTGTAGAAGCTGAGAAGTCCATGATGGTCTGCAAGCCAGGGACCCAGGAAAGCTGGTACTATAACCCCGGTCCAAACTCAAAGGCCTGAGAACCAGGGGAGCCCGTGATGTAAGTCCCCATCCAAGTCTGAAGGCTGCATAGTCAGCATCACTGATGTACAAGGGCAGGAAAAGATGGATGTCCCAGCTCAAAGAGTAAATTCACCCTTCTGGCATTTTATTCTATCTGGATCCTTGACAGATTGGAGGATGCCCACCGACATTGGTGAGGGTGATCTTTCCTCAATCTACCAATTCAAATGCTGATCTCTTTCCAAAACATCCTCACAGACACATCTGGAAATGGCTATCTGGGCATCCCTCAGCCATGTCAAGTTGACACATAAAATAAACCACTGCAGGAATGATGACAGTGAATCTCTGGAGAAGGATAAGTAAAAAGTGAGGTGGGCAGCATTACTGAGCATAAAAGGCCGCAAACAGCACCCAGGAGTTGTGCAGTGTCAACTGAAGGCACTCTAGCCCCTGACATTCAGAAGTCTGTGAGGCTCACTGAATAAAATACTTCTTTCCCGCACAACAACTAACATTGATGGTACCAAAGGGTACTTCAAGCTTTCAGCATTCTATGCACAAGGTACATGATGGGCCATTTTAGCAGCCAGCCTAACCTGACCATTGTGTCCAGTCTCACCCTGATGGCCCCAGACTTTATATCTTCACTATAGCCTCATGCTATATAGAGTTATAACACTTAAAATGGATCTTGGCCAGACCAAACAAAATATTTGCTGCAAGTTATTTAATCCCCTTTTGATGTTTAATAGGGATCAAGAAAAGACCCCTGTTAGAGGGAGGGTGACCCCGCTCCAGCTGGGCACAGGCCTCCAGGGGAGGTCATGCATGGCTGAAAATAATGCTTTGGGGACCTGGTGTGTAATCAATGTCAAAATTTCTGGAGAGGTACTTAACTTGGAATAAGGGTTGTTGTAAGAATAAAACTCCTCCTTGAAGCAATCAGATGTTTCATCTAGTGGCTTCCAGTATAACCTAAGCATTCTATTATTTGATTTTGAGTGTGTGTGTGTGTGTGTGTGTGTGCGCGCGCGCGCGCGCGCGCGCGCGCGCATGTATGTGCTTAAACAAAGAAAACAAGTTTATGACAGAATTTCTCAGAATTTACAACAATCTAGTAAAAAACATAAACATCATCAAATATATATATTAAAAAAGATATAGTATGCATTATTATTTTAAGGTATTTTATATCTTGGGGGGCACCTGGGTGGCTCAGTTGGTTGACTGTCCGACTCTTGATTTCGGCTCAGGTCATGATCTCAGGGTCATGAGATTGAGCCCGACATCAGGCTCTGCACTGGGTGTGGAACCTGCTTGGGATTCTCTTTCTCCCTCTCCCCCTGCCCCCAGGTGCCCCCCTTCTTGCACACTGTCTCTCTAAAAAAGTTAAGTAAATAACTAATTAAATATTTTATATTTTTAACTGTTTATTATAAAGTAAAACACAGGTACAGAAAAGCCACACACAGAACAGATGCATACCTCAACGCATTATTATTAGGCAAACATCCTTATAACTACCAGCCGGGTCAAGAAATGGAAATTTTGGGCGCCTGGGTGGCTCAGATGGTTAAGCCTTCGGCTCAGGTCATGATCCCAGGGTCCTGGGATCGAGTCCCGCATCGGGCTCCCTGCTCCTTGCGAACCTGCTTCTCCCTCTGCTTCTCTTTCTTTCTCTCTCTCTCTCTCCCCCCACCTCTGTCGCTCATGAATAAATAAATAAAATCTTTAAAAAAAAAAAGAAACAGAAATTTCCCATCCCCCTCAGAACTCCTCCTTGTATCACACCCCAATCACAACTCCCTTCCTCCCCTAAAAGTAACCACTCTCTGATCTTTACAGAAATCACTTCCTTCTGTCTCTTTATGTTTATCACTCGAGGTGTCCATCCTGATACAATTGTTCAGTTGTGCTCATTTTTTTTTAAATTTGATGTGGCCTAAGTTCTTTTTTTTATTATGTTATGTTAATCACCATACATTACATCATTTGTTTTTGATGTAGGGTCCCATGATTCACTGTTTGTGCATAACACCCAGTGCTCCATGCAGAACGTGCCCTCTTTAATACCCATCACCAGGTTAACCCATCCCCCCACCCCCCTCCCCTCTAGAACCCTCAGTTTGTTTTTCAGAGTCCATCATCTCTCATGGTTCATCTCCCCCTCCGATTTCCCCCCCTTCATTCTTTCCCTCCTGCTATCTTCTTCTTTTTTTTTTTTTTAACATATAATGTATTATTTGCTTCAGAGGTACAGATCTGTGATCCAACAGTCTTGCACAATTCACAGCACTCACCATAGCACATACCCTCCCCAATGTCTATCACCCAGTCACCCCATCCCTCCCACCCCCAACCACTCCAGCAACCCTCAGTTTGTTTTCTGAGATTAAGAATTCCTCATATCAGTGAGGTCATATGATACATGTCTTTCTCTGATTGACTTATTTCGCTCAGCATAATACCCTCCAGTTCCATCCACATTGTTGCAAATGGCAAGATTTCATTCTTTTTGACAGCTGCATAATATTCCATTGTATGTATATATATATATATATATATATATGTATATATATATATATATATACACCACATCTTCTTTATCCATTCATCTGGCCTTAAGTTCTTTTAATCAACAGGTTCCCTCTCCATTCTTTTCCTTCTGATTTATCCACTGAAGAAAACAAGAGTCACTGACCTGCAGAGCTTCCCACAATGTAGATTTTGCCAATTGCATTCTCATGGCACAGTTCAACTTGTTCCTCTATCCTTGGTATTTCCTGCAAATTTGCTGGACCCAGAACCTTGAACAGACTCAGATTTCAACCTTTGGCAAAACTATAGGTGATACTATGTTCTTTTTAATGAAACTTTTAAAAAAAATTTTTCCAGCTTTATTGAGATATAATTGATCTATGACATTGGGCAAGTTAAGGTACACAACATGATTTGGCATATATAAAAAATGAATAGTTACAACAATAAGTTTAGTTAACACATCCATCACCTCACATAATTACAATTTATTTTTTATAGTAAAAACATTTAAGATTTACTACTGACTTTCAAGTATACAGTATTATTAACTATAGTAATCACAATGTATATTAGATCCCCAGAACTTATCCATCTTATAAGCAGAAGTTTGTACCCTTTGACCAACATCAACCCATTACTCCTACCTCCCCAACCCCCAGAAACCACCATTCTACTCTCCTTTGTATGAATTTGGCTTTTTTATTTTTAAGATTCCAACATTAGTGAGATCAGATGGCATTTGTCTTTCTCAGTCTGGCCAATTTCACTTAGCATAATGCCCTCAAGGTCTATCCATGTTGCTACAAATGGCAGGATTTCCTCATTTTTTTATGGCCAAATAGTGTTCCACTGTATACAGACCACATCATCTTCATCTAATCTGTCAAAGAACACTTAGGTTATTTCCCATGTCTTGGTTACTGTGAATAATGTTGGAATGAACACGGGGGTGTACATATCTCTCCATGATAGTGATTTCATTTCCTTTAGATATATACCCAGAAGACACTGGATCATATGGTAGTTCTATTTTTAATTTTTGAAAAATCTCCATACTATTTTCCATAATGACTGTGCCACTTCACATTCCTATCAACAGCACACTAGGGTTCCCTTTCCTCCACATCCTAGCAACACCTGTGGTCTTTTGTCTTTTTGGTAACAGCCATTCCAACAGGTGTGAGGTGATACCTAACTGTGGTTTTGATTTGCATTTTCCTGGTCATTAATGATGTTGAGTGTCTTTTTAGGTACCTGTTGGCCATTTGTATGCCTTCTTTGGAAAAATGTCTTCATTTTCAATCAAATTTTGGGGGATTTTTTGGGTATTGAGTTGTAGGAGCTCCTTGTATATTTTGGATATGAACCCTTTATCTGATACATGGTTTGCAATTATTTCCTCCATTCCACTGTCTCTTCATTCTGCTGTTTCTGCTGCTGTGCAGAAGCTTCGTATTTTGATGTATTCCCACTCATTTGATTTTGTTTTTGTTGCTTGTGTTTTTGGTGTCATATCCAAAGTATCATTGTCAAGACCAATGTCAAGGAGCTTTTTCTCTGTTTTCTTCTAAAAGTTTTATGATTTCAGGTCTCAACGTTCAAGACTTCAATCCATTTCAAGTTATTTTTTGTGAGTGGTGTAAGATAGGGGTCCAGTTTCACTCTTCTGTATGTAAATATCCACTTTTCTCAACATCATTTATGTAAAAGACTATCTTTTCCCCTTGAGTATTCTTGGCTCAATTATCAATTATTAGTTAACCATATATGTGTGAGTTTATTTCTGGGCTCTCTATTCTATTCCATTGGTCTATGTGTCTGTTTTTATGGCAGTACCCTACTGTTTTGATTACCATAGCTTTGTAGTATAATTTGAAATCATAAAGTGTGATGCTTAGAGCTTTGTTCTTCTTTCTCAGAACTGCTTTGGCTATTTGAGGTATTTTGTGGTGCCATACAAATTTTGTATTGTTTTTCTATTTCTGTGAAAAATGTCACTGGAATTTTGATATTAAGTTTGATATGGGATTGCATTAAATCTATAGATGGCTTTAGGGAGTATGGACATTTTAACAATATTAATTCTTCCAATTCATGAACATGGAATATCTTTCCATTTCTGTTTGTCTTCTTCAATTTCTTTCATCAATATCTTATAGTTTTTGGTGCACAGATTACTCCACTTCCTCAGGTAAATTTATTCCTATGTATTTTATTGGTTTTGATGTCATTGTGAGTGGGATTATTTTCATTTCTCTTTCAGATATTTCAGTGTTAGTGTACAGAAATGCAACTGATTTTTGGGTGTTGATTTTGTATACTGAAATTTTACTGAATTCATTGATTAGTTCTAACAGTTTTTTGTTTTTGGTGAAGTTTTAGAGCTTTTTCCATATAAGATAATACCATCTTCAGACAGAGAAAATTTTACTTCTTCCTTTCTGATAGGATGCCTTTTATTTCTTTTTCTTGGCTAATTACTCTGGCTAAAACTTCCAGCACTATGTTAAATAGGACTTTTGAGAGTGAGCACTTTTTCTTGTTTCTGATCTGAGCAGAAAAGCTTTCGGCTTTTTCACCATTGAGTATAATGTTAGCTATGGGTCTGTCATATAAGGCCTTTATTATGTTGAGGTATGTTCCCTCTACATCTTCTTAAATTTGTTGAGAGTGTTTGTCATGAAAGGGTGCTGAGTTTTGGCAAACAGTTTTTCTGCATCTTTGAGTCATATGATTTTTATCCTTCATTCCATTAATATGATGTATCACATTTATTGTTTTACATATGCTGACCCATCCTTGCATCCTAGGGATAAATCCCACTTGATCATAGTGCATGATCCTTTTAATATGCTTTTGAGTTTTGGCTTGCTAATATTTTGTTGAGAATTTTTGCATTTATATTCTTCAGGGATGCTGGCCTGTAATTGTCTTGTAGCATCCTTATCTGGCTTCAGTATCAGGGTAATGCTGTCCTCATAAAATGAGTTTTGGAGCATTCTTTCCTCTTCAGTTTTTTGGGAGAATTTGAGAAGGACCAGCATTAATTCTTCTTTAATGTTTGGTAGAATTCACCAGTGAAGCCAAATAGTCCTGGGCTTTTTTTGTTGGAAGATTTTTGATTATTGCCTCAATCTCCTTAGTCCCATTGATTTGTTCAGGTTTTCTATTCTTCATGGTAGGCTATATGTTTCTAGGAGTTTATGCATTTCTTCTGTTATCTAATTTGTTGCCATATAATTTTGCATAGTGGTCTCTTATATAATAACTTACTTTACATCACATTCAAAAACTCTGCACTTTATTTCTCCTCCCCTCATACTCACTTTTTGATGTCACAGTTTTTATATTGTGCACCTGTTAATAAATTATTATAGCTATATTTTCATTATTTTTTAACTTATATACTAGAGTTAAAGCAGTTTACATACCTCCATTGCTGTATTAGATTCTGCATTTTTCTATATATTTACCTTTACCAGTCAAGTTTTATACTTTCATATGTTTTCATATTGTTATTTAGTATACTTTCATTTCAATTTAAAGAACTCCCCTTAGCATTTCTTGTAAGGCAAATCTAATAGTAATGAACTCCCTCAGCTTTTGTTTGTTTGGAAATGCCTTTATTTCTTCTTCATTTCTGAAGGACAGTATTACTTGGTATGGTGTTCTTGGTTGATTTTTTTTTTCTTTCAGCACTTTGAATATACCATCCCACTGCCTATTGGTCTACAAGGTTTCTACAGAAAAGTCCACTCATAGCCTAATGGGGATTCCCTTATATGTAATGAGTCATTTTTCTCTTGCTGCTTTCCAAAATTCTCTCCTTGTCTTTGAATTTTAATATTTTAATTATAATGTGTCTCAGAGTAATCTTCCTTAGGTTAATCTGCTTGCAGTCCTTTGAGCTTTCTGTACTTGGATGTCCATATCTTTCCCAAGATTTGGGTAGTTTTCAGCAATTATTTCTTTAATCTTTCTGGCCCTTTCTATCTTCTTCTGGGACTCCCATGATACAAATGGTCATTCGCTTGAGTGCATCCCATAATTCACATAGGTTTCCTTCACTCTTTTTTCTTTTTGTTCCTCTAGCTGGCTATTCCAACTGATCTGTCTTTGAGTTTGCTGATTCTTTCTTCTTCATAAACAAATCTGTTACTGAAGCTCTCTACTGAATTTCCCAGTTCTGTCATTGTATTCTTCAGCTCCAGGATTTCTGGTTAGTTCTTTTTAATGGCTTTATTTCTTTATTAAACTTCTCATTTTGTTCATGTACTGTTTTCCTGAATTCATTTAGTTTTCTATCTATGTTCTCTTGCATTTCATTCAATTTCTTTATGATGATTATTTTGATTCTTTGTCAGGCAAATTATAGATCTCCATTTGCAGTTAGAGCTTTATTAGTTTCCTCTGGTGCTGTCATATTTGCCTGATTCTTCATAATTCATGTAGCCTTGCATTGGTGTCTGTGCATTTAAAGAAGCACACACTTTTTCCAGTCTTTACAGACTGGTTTCTATGTTCTTTGATCATGAAGCATCTAATATCTAGTTGTCTCTCATTTTGTGATATTAGCAACCATTTATACTCAATGCTTAGATGTGTTAATTCCCTGAGAGTTGCAAAATGGTGATCTTCTATCACTTCTTTTACATTTATTAGTTGAAAAATCTTAATAATGAGAAGCTTCTTCTCAACTACTTTTTGTTACTCAGTGGTTCAGTTCATAAAAAGAAAGGGAAAATAAATATTTGATTATATCTATTTACTTAGCAGTCTTTAAGATGATGAACTTGCCCATTCCAAGGCTGACCAATTTGTTTTTAAAATATCATTATAAACTCATTTATTTAAACATATTTTATATGTTTCACCATTTCAATCACTTCTCTCATGTAAGCTCCACTTGACATATCTTTGGCCAGAAAGAGCCTCTTCAAATTGCTTCCTGAGTTCCTTTGAAACATCCTCCATAGTCTCCTATTACTTCCTTGCTATTTGGTATTACAAGATGTTCCAGGCTCATCTTGTATATTTCCTACCTCATACCTGGAATCAGGTATATTTCTCTAAGAAGCCTGATTTCTTTAAATGATGAAAGGGATTTCAACACCATAACCTGGGTATTAGTGATGCTTGCTGAGAGAGTCCAGCTATGGGACATCAAGAAACCATGTGGCTGAAACTGCCCATTAAAATCTAAGTACTGTCAGACCTACCAAATCATAAGGTCAATAGAGTGCAGCAATAATCCATCATAAGATAGGAGATATACATCTAGAATTATACACTAGCTGAACCATAGGGCATAAGCTGCATGAATAGGTAGCCAGACCTCTACAGCATCCACCAAGATTACACCAACACCACTCCCTTAGTTTACATGTATAGCTGAATGGAGATTCTATACAAGCAGCTGAAGAACAAGAAAAAGGTGGGGATTTTTGGTTATGAATGGTTGGCTTACTGTGTATAGATGCAAGTCAACAATGCACAGTAGTTACACTGTGGTCTCACTGAGGAGTGGCCACAAAACATAATGGTAAAGGAAAATCTTCCCAACTGGTGACCTTCAAGAAGTGCACCAGTTATCCACTTCATATGTAAGGAAAAGTAGCCCAAGTTTAGAACATATGTAAACTCATAGGCAGTAGCAAATGACTTGCCTGGCTAGTGAGAATCCAGAAACACACAAAAACAAAACAAAAAAAAAAATCCTGAAAGACTGCAAATAAGGAAATCTAAGGTAAAAGTATGCAGATGCACATATTGGAATGACTATGCAGTATGAAGGTATTTGCATCACATATTAATGTTAACGCCAGGCAGAAAGCATCCAACAAGAAACGGGCACTAAACACAAAGCTGACAAAATGACTGGCTGGTGGAGATCAGTCAGCCTGTTTCACTGGCCACCTAGTCCTGGCATGATGGGTACAGGAACAAAGTGGCCATAGTGACAAAGATGGAGGGCACACAAATGTGTGCCCTCCAAATCTTACCCATTATTGCCACCACCAATGTCCAACCTGCCAGCAACAGAGATAGTCTCCAAGCACATTATATAGTACCATTCCTCAAGGGGACCAATCAAACACTAGGTGGCAAGGGGGAAACACTGAAAGAGCTGATGGTCTGTTCTCACAGTAACAGACACATATTCCAAGTATGGGTTTCACTTTCTCTGCCTTCAGAATCTCGGCCAGCTACTGTCCCACATAACACCGCATCAGACCAAAGAACCAGGTTTACAGTATAGAAGATGCAGCAACAAACCCATGACTACAGTCTCCATCTACCTTCTGATATACCACATCACCCAGAAGCTGCCATCCTGATAGAGCACCAGAACAGCCCAGAGACACAGCTGCAGCCCCAGTTTAGAGACAATACTTTATGGAGGGCAGGGTACTATCTTTCAGAATTCTGAGTATGCGCTGAAAAAAAGACCCCAAAGATACTGGGGCACCATGTCCCCCAAAAGATGAATGCATGCATTAGAAAAACAAGGTGTGAAAACAGAATTGGCTCTACTCACTATCATTCCCAATGACCACTGGGGGACTTTGTACTCCTGTCCCCACAACTCTTGGCTCCGCAGAGTTAGACATCCTGGTCCCCCAAACTCTAAACTTTCATCAGGAGTCATAGCAAGAATCCACTGAATTATAGGCTGCAGTTGTTTTCTAGGTACTCTGGGTCCTTGTGCCCAGCGACAAACAGGCAAAAAGCTTGCCGGCAGAACAAACCCACAAGCAGAAATGGAGATCTATGTTGGGCCAGAGCCTTGCAAGCATTTGGTGTTAGAAGTGATATAAATATTTGCCAACCAGATGGGTTTAAAAATCATATTTCATTGTGGTTTTAACATATACTTGGGTAATTACCAGTAAAGCTGACATCTTTTCATGTTGGACATTCATATTTGCTCTTTTGTACATTGCTTTTGTCCACTTTTCTCTTAGGCTGTTATATTTTTCCCCTACTGATTTGTTGGAGTTTTTATATATTCTGAATACTAATTTTTTTTGTCAATTTTGTTTGCAGATACCATCTTGTGTCAGATCTGCCTTTTAACTTCACTTATAATGCCTATTTTCATACAGATGTTTTAAATTTTAATTGTGGCTAAATTTCTCTATCTTTTCCTTTATAATTTGTTTGTGTGTGTGTGTGTGTATCATGCATAAAAATTCTTTCCATACACTAAACTTATATAGTATATTTTCAGAAATTTTAAAGTTTTGTTCATTTTATGTTGCTGATTCATCTTGAAATTCTTTATGTAGGATATAAGTAGGGATTCAATTTTTTTCTATATAATCAAGTGTCAAAAATAAATTATTATTTATTAAACAATCCATTTTTCCCCACTTATCTCTAATGTCATCTCAAGCATTCCCATTTCTGGGCTATTACCTTCCATTCATTTGCCTGTTCCTACACCAATAACCTACTGTTCTTCATTAGTTTATTCCACAAATATATATATCCATTGCCTACTATGTTCCACGAAGTGCTCTAGGCACTTAGGATACATGAGTGAACAAAACAGATCCTACCCACTTACAGTGCTTACACTCTAGTGGAAAAAGACAGATAATAAACAATAAAAATAATAAATAAGTAGATGATAGAGCAAGTTAGGAAATGTAAAGAGCTATTTAAAAAAAAAAAGAAAAGTAGAGCAGGATCAGAGGAATCAGGAGTGCTAGGGAGGACACAATATGAAATAAGGCGTTCAGGGTGGGCCTCAAAGAGGTGGCAACTTCAAACAAAGACTTGAAGGCAGTCACCCACTCAGATATCCAGGGTATGGAGTATTTCAGGCAGAGGAAACAGCCATTACAAAGGCACCAAGAACATGCCCGCTATGTTTAAGGGGCAGGAAAGAAGTCATGTGGCTTGAGTGAAGTGAGCACAGGAAGTAGTGGAACATAAATCAGGTAAGCCAGATTGTGTGGGGCCTTGTAGGCTACTGTAAGGACTATGGATTTTACACTGAGTGACATGGATGGCCACTGTTGAGTTTTGAGCAGAAGAGGGAATGCCGTGTTTTACCAGCATCTTATGTTTTACAAGGATCACTCTGGCTGTCCTCTGCTGAGAAGTGACTGGAGTGAACCAAGCACAGAATCAGGGAATGGTTAGGAAATGACTGCTGTAATCCAAGTACAAGAGAATGGTAGTTTAGACCAGGTGGTAGCAGAGGCAGTCATCATCAGATTTTGGATATATTTTTGAAGATAGAGCCAAAGGATTTCCTTTCCTGACAGATTGGAAGCAGGGTTTGAAAGAGAGTCAAGGGTGACTCTAAGATGATTGGCTTGAGTGAAGAACTGTGGGTGAAGCATGTTTGTAGGGAAAAAAACAAGGGTTGTGATTACTCTAGTTTTAATGAGTCATGATATCTAGTGCAGCAAGTCTTCTTTTCTTACAGTTTTTCAAAATTTTCTTTGCTATTCTTGGCAAATGACTATCCTAAATTTAGTTTAGTATTAGCTTGTCAAGTTCCATAACATACCCTGTTAAGGTCTTGATTGGAATTACGTTGAACTTACAGATTAATTTGAAAAATATGTTGTCATATTAGTAATATTGAGCCTTTCCGTCAATGAACACAATACGGCTGTCCATTTATTCAGGTCTTCTTGCATGTCCTTCAATACCATGTTATCATTCCTCTATAAAGGTCCTATACATTTGTATTACATATAGTTTTATGTATCCTATGATTTGTGTTGCTGCTCTAAACTCTACTTTTTCTATTACACTTTTTTATTGCTTCTGGTTGGGATATAAAAACACCATTGATTTTAGTATGCTTTCCATACGGTCAGAAAACTTAAGAGAATGCTCTTATTAGTTTTAATGGCTTTTCTCCATGTTCTCTTTGACTTCCTCTTTGTAAAGAATCATATTTTGTACAAATGACAGTTTTATATTTCCTTGTGCAATTATTATTCTCTTTCCCTTATTTTACTTTCTTCCAACAGCTAGGACCTCCTGCTTAATGCTAAATAATAAGGGTGATAGTGGGAATCTTTGTCTCATCCTAATTTTTGTGAGAATGCTCCAGTAAGTATGAGTTTTGCTGTAGGTTCTTGGTTAGAAACCCTTTATAATGTTAGAAATGTTCCCTTCCAATCCTAGTTTGTAAATAGATTTTTATCAGGCATTAGTTTTGAGTTTTAACAATGCTTCATTCTTTAGAGATGATCAGATGGTTTCCCCTCCTTTCATCTCTTAAAGTAGTATATTACATTTGTAGATTTCTCTGAGCCATCCTTCAATAAACCTCACCTACTTACAATGTATTTTACACTGAAGAATTACTTTTGCTAATATTTTATTTCAAATTTTTTCATTTATGTTCATAAGGAAGATTTGTCATAATTTTATTTTCTTGTACTGTCTTGTCCAGAATTAGTATCAAGGTTATATTGGCCTCATAAAATGGGTTGGTTAACTTCCCCCCCTTATATAACATTGCATTAGAAAAGGATTATTTGTTCCTTGAAGTTACAATAAAACTTTCTGAGACACCTGGACCTTGTGTCTTTGGAGAGGAGAAGGGATGAAATGGGGGAGACTTTGCATTACTGTTATTCAGGAAGGAACAAACCTTGGCTTTTATGGATCCTTTTTGTTGTTGTTGTTTTCTATTTCTGTTAGTTCTTTACTATTATCTTGTTGTGCAGTTTACTCTTAATCTGTTCCTTTCTGTCTTCTGGATATGAATAGTTATTTATTTTCGAGTATTCTTGTTTTCTGATAAATGTCTTTAAGGCTACACATTTACCTCTAAGTTTTGCTTTAGACACATCCCACATATTTAAATATGTTTAGATATGTAGTATTTTCCTTGTCATTCGTTTCTAAATATTTTATAATTTCCATGTTTTCTTTTTAACTCGTAAGTTATTTAAGGGTGTACAATTTAGTTTTCAAACATATGGCATGTTTTTAATACTGTCTTTTCATTTTGATGCAATTTTGTTGCATTGTGCTTAGAGAATGTAATCTTTATAATACCCTTTTGAAACTTGATGAGACTATTTAGTGACCTGCTACAAGAGACAGGTGAATCCTAGATTCCTGGAATACAACAGTTGTCTTTTACAGAATAACGAAATGACTCTTTAAAGAATATTTTATCCTAAAGTAGTACTGATGCCAATGGTCTGCAGACTTGTCTCTGGAAGTCATGGATTCAATGAATTTACTTGTCACCACCACCACCACTCCAGAACTTCTGAAAGACATCTGTAGAAATAAAGTTCTGAACAGAAGGGGGAAAAGATTCCAATTTATATCAAAATTTAAGCATCTAAGAGATTTAAAGATCATATCAAAATTACAACTACATCATTGTCTCAGACTTACATTTTTTCTACTATCATTCCAAATCATGAGTTGATAAAAATTTTTCAAAGGTCCTACTGGATTTGTTTTATTTAGAATTACTTTTAGATTCCTGCATTTCTAGTCAAACTTCTTATCTGTCATTTCTCAAATATTATCTGTGGCTATGGAATTTTTTTTATATTTGTGGGATTACTTTATCTTCCCTTAAGATTTATGATACTCAGCTGAAATCTTCAGAAAGAACTTTAAAGAAACTTGAGAATTTCATTAAGCCCTTTGCATTCACACTGTGATTTTTGACCTGATTAGTAAAGATCTGTGATTGTTGAAATGCCATTTTTCTAAAAGTAAGTGAGAGGCTGACCACTACAACTTTGGTACTCCTGAACGATGGTCTTACATGTCTGCCTCAGTACCCTATACAAAGTGGCTCGGTCAAGTTCTGCTCACTAGTACATTCCATGCTCTGTTCACCAGCACATCCCATTCCCTGTTAACTAGCATACCCCATTCTCCTAATTCTGCCTGATAGGGGCATCACTGAAAAACAAACCCTCAGACAACAGATGGGATAGGAAGAGCGGTCTGTATTGTCAGAGTGGAAACCAACAAGGAGGCCAGGCTTTCAACAGAACATGTGCAGTCACCACATGTTCCCTTAACATTTTATCCAAACATTCCCTCTCTTCCAGCTCTTTTCCCCACTTTTAGACCTCACACAGAATACAGCCATGCTCACAGTCATTTCCAGGGCTACCTCCACTACTAGGACTCCGGAAAGTTAGCGAGAATAGGAAGAGTGACACAGCCACCCACTTCTAAGACTGCATACTTCTCCCCAAACTCTCTATAGTTTCTGACAGTTTGAGGTCCCTAAATCACTTTGCGTGTTTTGGCTTACTGTGAGGTACACATTTATACTTTCCTTCTTATACTTTTTTAAAGCAGCCCTTTTCTATAGTTCAAACCACATATCACCTATTTAAAAATGGCTCTTAGTCCATAGGTCTAACCCTGACCATCCACCTAAGAAAGCTATATAAAGACATGCATTTCCAACTCCCTGCCGGGTATGTCTACCTGGAAGGTTCCTTGATACCTTGAATTCAATATATCTGATACCTAGTAGACTAACCAAGCCAGATTTGTTTCAATTGCATCAGCCTTTTCCTAAAACCATAGTAGGAAAGCTGGGAGTCTCCATTGTTTTTTCCCTTTTACTTTTCTCAACCTACCCAGTTTCCTGGTAGTCAGTCCTTCATACTCTCACTCCTTTCCCATCACCACCACCCTGGTCCAGTAACTCACCAGCTAGATGATGACAACAGCCCCCCAGCTGTCGTCCCACCTCAGCCTGCTCCCTCACTGACACATATATTTCATGTTGCTTTCAGGTTGATCTTCATCACATATACTTTCAAACATGTCATTTGTCTTCTTTAAAACCATGAATAGGTAATATGCATGAATCTCAAAAGTAATAACACCCTTTTATCCTGTGGTTCCACTCCTGAGAAGCAGTCTGAAGCAAGTACTTTTTAATTAACAAATGCTAATTTTTCAGAAATGTTTTTTAAGAGCATTATTTATAATTACTAAAAATTTGAAACAACCTAATCAATACTAGAGAATAGTATTTAATGATGGTCCACCCATAACCTGGAACAGAGTATTACGCATCCATTTTTCTAAGATTATTTGATTGCATGGAAAATATTCAAAATATAATGTTAAGGAAGAAAACACAGGGTATTAAGCTACATGAAGAATGTGTTCATATTTGATGTAAAGGATACAGTTTGAAAAAAACTCCAAGGGAATAAACCAAAATGTTAATAGTAAGATGACAGGTGATATTCATTCTCTTCTTATATTCTTTGGTATTTCCCAAATTTCTGTAAGAAATATGTACTCCAACTGTCATTATCAAAAAGAAGAGGGGTTTTTTAGATGTTTATATGGATTGATTTATAGACAGTCTGGAAGGAAATTCAATAAAAATTTGGAATAATAGTTGTCTCTAGTTGTTCTCTTTTGTATTTTTATATTTTATTATATTTTTGTATTTTCCAAATTTTCTATAATGCATTCATATAATGCACATGTGCCACTTTCATAACCAACAAAATTAAGGTAATTGTTTAAGTTTTAATACTCATACCCTATCCTCAGCCAAACTGGAATACTCCGTTTCATTACCACCAACCTCATGTTATCTGCTCACGCCCTGCATCCTTCATCCCCACCTCCACCTTTGGAAATTCTGTCTACCTACCCAGAATAATTTCAGATAAGATAACAGGAGAGGAAGAAAAGGGGAGTATGTCAGAGGGGGAGACGAACCATGAGAGATGATGGACTCTGAAAAACAAACTGAGGGTTCTAGAGGGGAGGGGGGTAGGGGGATGGGTTAGCCTGGTGATGGGTATTGAGGAGGGCACGTTCTGCATGGAGCACTGGGTGTTATGAACAAACAATGAATCATGGAACACTGCATCAAAAACTAATGATGTAATATATGGTGATTAACATAACAATAAAAAAATTAAAAAAAAAAGAATAATTTCAGATATCACCTTCTCCCTTAAGTCTTTCCAGAATGCCATTCAGATATAAAGCAGCTTTTCTTGGAACCCCAAAGCATGTCCAAGCCTTCCTACATCACACATTTATAGTCTACCCTATGTAATGACTATTAGCTTCTATGCTGTGACCTCCTCCCTACACTGTGAACTTAGAACATGGGGCCCATCTCTCTGGACTTGGTTTTTCCTCTATCACCTAGCATGGCACTTTGCATGTATTAGCCTCTCAGGGAAGTTATCTTTTGAATTGAACTGGAATTCTCTGAAATTTAATTGACCATCTGCTATCATTATCATGGTGTTTATAAAGGAGGCATTCCCAGAAACCATAGTGCCAGCTTATGGATTGCTTAGATCTTCCTTTGAGGCTTCTAGAGTGGAAACTCAGTGATTATATGAAGAAAAATGGAGTGTTGAACATAGAAATAAAAGAAGTTCTCATTTCACTTTTCCCTTTCCTCTACCAGATTCCTGGATTTTTGTAGACATGGATTCAGAAGCACTGAAAGTGGATATTTCAACCAGGTCTATATGCTGAAACACTTACTATCTTTGTGGCCTCAGGAAAGCTCCTTATACTCTTTTCAGTTTTAGTTTCCTCATCTATAAATTATCTAGGAAGATAAATAGTACTAGTAACAGAGTCACTGCAAAAATTTCATGGATAACATATAAAACGTGTCAAGCATATAGCAGGTACTCAATAAGTGTTCATTTCCGCTCTCTTCTCTCATTTTCCTGCTTGCTCCACGTCCCACTCCCAACATACACATGCACACATTCAAAACTCCCTCTCTCAGTCCACCCAAGGTCAGAGCTGCTTCTCCTGCCACCCTTAGTCCCTCAGATGTCACACTGTCCCATGGTGAAATGTGAGAGCCATTCCCTCCAACTTCAAACGAAACAGACTGCATTGTGGCCTCATAAGCAGCCTCTCTGGATTCCTGCCCACAGAATTCTCTGAGCTAGTTTCTCCATTTCCTGAGCATAAAACTCTCTGGTTACCACTCAACTCAGACATGCCTTCTTAACAGCTACTTCTGAACCCAACACTTTTTTAAAAGCCTAACATCTCTTCATATCTCTGCCTTCTCACTGCCTCCTTCTTATCAACCAGGTCTTCATCATGCCAAACAAACACAGAACGCTAACCTCAACCAGGGGCACTGAGAGCTGTGTGCCTCTGGGCCACTCACTGGGATGTTTTAAGCCTCAATTTGTCATCTGAAAATGATGACATTAAATTATTTCTAACATCCAGCTTGATCACTGGCTGGATCTGATGGCTCTGTGGAGAGAATAAGAGGGAGAACTGAAATCTATATTCCTCTTCCCCTCAATTTTAACTGTGATTTTACACCTGTGATTAATGAGCAAATAAAATTTTTCCTACAAACAGTACATAACCTGGTATTCTTTTCCTTATGTGCTAAGAAGAAAAGGAAGGAAAGGAAAAAAATTAAGGAGGTCACATTTATCAAATGCCTGCTGTGAGTCACACATTGTACCAGTATCTTTGTACACATGGAATCCCCCCCAATAACTGTACAAGGAAGGCAGAATCAACCCCACTTTAACAGTGAGAAAATGAAGATTCAGAGAGGTTAGGTCACTTGCCCAAAGACACAGAACCAAGGCACACCCAGGATTCCAACCCAGGCATGCCTAGATTTCAAAGCTGATGTTCTTTCCCTTATGACATGCTGCCTTCCTAGAAACAACTTCACAAGCTTATATTCATCGAAAACTGTGTACATCCGTAAGCAAGTTGAATTAAGAACTGCCTTATTACAGATACAGGGTTTGAAGGATGATTCTGCTGTACCACATTGTTCATTACAGGGAATTCAGTGGCACCTGGTAAATAAAAGGCAGTTCATGTGGATCTTAAAAAGGCAGCATGATTTTATGGAGCACTCTGCTGGAACTGCATCATTTGTAATGGGATTTTACTAGATATAAATAAAGTATCTAAAGACTCAATAGAAAGACACAATGTACTATTCATGGCACATTTCCAAGGCACTCCTTTCCATGGCTCCCTGTCCTTTATAAAGCACATGGATGACACACAAATGTTGTCACTCTGGTCCAGATGAGAGCTCAGACCAGGGCAACAAACTGAAACCCAGATTCCAGCTACAATCTGATGAGGTACAAACCCCTTATCAGAAGGGGGAACCTGGGCAAAGATGGGGAATGGCCTGGGCTAGATTCTAGAAAGGCAACTCAGATGACCTGAGACAGGTAGTCAGGCCCTGGTTGCAGACACACATCTACAAACCCTGCCAAATATGGCCTAGGGCAAATCACTGCTGGCCAGCTACCCAGCAGAGAAAAAGGCAGGAAAGGGGGACTTGAAGATAGTTTTCAGTTCTAAAACGCTATGACTCTCTCCTAAAGATGAGTAGAGGTGGTAGAAAGGTAAATGAGGTCTCAGTATATTTTCTTTGTTAGTTTTACTTTTGGGGCACCTGGGTGGCTCAATTGGTTAAGCATCCAACTCTTGATCTCAGCTTAGCTCTTAATTTTAGGGTCGTGAGTTCAAGCCCCACATTGGGCTCCATGCAGGGTGTGGAGCATAGTTTTAAAAAAAGAGTATGCACAAGTATGTCTGTATCCTTAAGGACAGTGGAGCCACAGCTGCTCCCCAGGTATGGGCTGATGAGGCAGTAGATTCCCCTACAAAGGAAGACCATTGAAAGTGTCTGCACTGTGAAAGCCCGGGCTTTGCAAAACGAGCTTGCTGGAAACAGCGCAGTTCTCTCAGTTCCTGGAAAGAAAGTGAGTGATTGCTAGCTGGACTAGAGGATAATAAATAAAAGTAGCACCTCAATTCAGGAGAACCAAATTCCTCCCAAGGACATGAGCATGAGGCCAGAGCTAAGGCAGGGTAAGAGTGAGCTATGGGATTTTTATTAAGGCCTGACAAATATGGTCAACAGTTTGCCTGGGGCAAAAAAAAGAAAGCCATAAGAAAAAGAAATAGTATTCAGTTTTCCTAAGAGGCATCCTTTAGTATTTCTTTTAATTTCCCAGATTTGTCTGCTCGTGGGCCCTGCCTTCTCTAAGGTACCTGCAATTTCATTTTTCTTTCTAGAATGGGTAGGAGATTTATAGAATTTCAATGAATAAATGACCATAACATTTGCCAGTGGGTGTTGATGAACACAGTCGAATGTGTTAAGTCAGTTCCAGCTCAATCTTAAGAGAAAATGTAGGACATATGGATGGGGAAAGAGGTCCCAGATGAAGAAAACTTCCAAAACTATCTCCAATCACAACGTGAAGCACAAAAACAATGAAGAGAGGCGAAGGTCAGCGTGGATCATTCCACTTCATCAAGAAGGAACAATGTAGATGGGACGGATGTTAGTGAAAACCAAGGCTTTCATTGAACCAGTTATGAAACTGAGGCTCAGACAAGGCAACTAGCTTGAGATACTAGTGATTTCATTAGACTAAGCAGTATTAAAGTGACCCCTAGTGATTTGGCCTGGGTACCTTTTTGCTCTAGGAATAGGGGTGAAAACATACTAGAAGCTATGGGTCCCTGCCACCAACTTACTCCAGATCTCATGACTGCACCCACAGGGCTCAGGTACAACTGGATAATTTGAATAACATTGTAGGCTACTCCCCAGGTTGCCTGTTCAGTAAATCTGAGGAATTTAAGATATTCCATCTTCCCTCTGGCATTTCACACAGTCATTTACACTTTCTTTTTTCTTTCTTCTTTCTTCTTCTTTTTTTTTTTTTAGCATGGATATATTACTCCCTCTTTCAGTTTCCTATCCCTCGCTATTTTTCTGCCTTGGGAATACCTTCCTTTCAGCATTGTCTGGCATCCAGTAGATAGTCAATAAATGTATCTCATTTTACCTCACACCTTCATCCCACCTCCTCTTGTGGCCCCCCAAATGTCACTTATCCAACAAGGACCCAGAAAATGGTGGTACATGTATATCACAGAGGACAAAAACTACCTCTATAAAGCCCATTAGGCCATGCACCACTAAATTCTTCAGAAGTTTCCAGAAGTCCCCTTGAGACTTCCTCCAAAAGTCTCTACATCTTCTCACTTCTCTCATCAGGGCTTCTTTTCCTCAAGCTAAATTTTGAAACTGATTTCTTACACAACTGTGTGCAAATTTAGTAACAGAATATAAAAAATTTCTTAGCATTTCCATTGCAGATATGTGGAATATTATTCATTCTTTCATCCAATAAATATTTATATTAAAGGTCTGTATTTGGGACTAGGCCCTAGTAACACAAAGACAGCAAGACATAGTCTCTATCATCAAAAAGCAGGCAGGCAGAGGGAGATAATCAATTAAATATCTAATCATAATGCAGAGTGACAAATCTTATGTCATGAATGAGGCAAAAGAGCTAGGGGGAAAGACAGGAAAAGTTGCCGAGACTTCCAAGAAGAACAGAGCTTAAGCTAAAGGTATAGAAGTGTGTGAAGTGGTTACAGAACTAGGGGGAGGCCCCTCACAGGTTGGGTGAGAAGTCATATTAAAAATGAAAGCTTGCTGAATAGATTGGGAATAGCTTCTACAAGGCCTTAAATGCTAGACTAAGGAGTGGAGATACCTTTCTAGAGACAAAGATGCCCCAGCAAAAGAATGGTATAATCATATGTACACTTTGAGAAGAATCTCTGCCAGGTATGTAATCAAATCTCTTGGGAAAAAAAAGATCTAAAGACAATGACAGATTGGCAGAAAGACTCTCAGATGTGTCCACTGGACTGCATGCCCACACTGCCACTACCCTGGTCCAGACCGCCATCATTCACACCCTTTAAAGACTTGAGCATCCCTGTCCTTGAGGAATGGGGAACTCAATTTTATTTCTGCTGGTAATGATAGAGGCTGTGATATAAATGGGCAAAGCGGGGTCTCTTGTGAAAGAAAAGAAGATAATACAGCCGTTTAAAAAGAGTATAAAGAGAAGGCATGGGGCGCCTGGGTGGCTCAGATGGTTGGGCATCTACCTTCGGCTCAGGTCATGATCTCAGTGTCCTGGGATCGAGTCCCACATCCCGCTCTCTGTTCAGCAGGGCATCTGCCTCTCCCTCTGTGCTCACATGTACTTTCTCTCTCTCAAATAAGTATGTCAATAAAATGTTTAAAAAGAGAGAGAGAGAAGGCGTGTGCAACGGCCTCCAGAAGCATCCAATCTTGTCTTTTCAAATCTTATCTCACATCCTTCTAGTCCATTCTTCACACTGAAGCCTAAGTGATCTTTCTAAAATTCAACCATGATCCTATCATTTCTATGGTTCTTCTTGCTCTTAAGATGAAGTTTAATTTCCCTCACCTGGCTAACTGGGTGGGTAGTGATGTCAGATAACCACGATGGGAATAAATTAAGCAGCAAAAGGAAACTACTGTCAAGGGCCTAAGTATGATATGGCCAGCACCACCCTATAAAATGTACATAATCTATCCACAGAGACCTGCCTTGTGAGAAAGTTATCATTACTTTCATTTAACAAGTGATGATCCCAGAATATAGAGTGTAATGATATGCTGGTGAGAGGTAAAGCTCGGGTTTGAACCAAGAGTGAGCCCATCTCAACACAATGTCACCATGGAGCCACAGGAAAAGAAACAATGTATTCTAAAAGGAGTTGGAGTGCAGACATGGGTATAGGGGTGGTCTTTGAGCAAGGTGGACCTTCCCTGTTTTACAGTCATCTATTTTTATTTAATCTTTACCCCCATTCAAAACTCTTTGTCCCATTGTCCTGACTGGATCCCTGCCTTTGACTCTCTAGATTTGGCACACATTTTGACTACCCCCTTCAAATTTATGGTTATTATTTTCACAAATATCTATTTCTGCTCCAGCATCTCTCTCTGGGAGCCTTCTGACACTCCAATTACACATATATTAGACCAATTGATACCATCTCATAATCACCAAGACTCTGTTCATTTTTTTTTTTTTTTAATTCTTCTCAGGGCAGTGGCTCAATCAGTTGAGTGTCCGACTCTTGATTTTGGCTCAGGTCATGATCTCAGGGTCATGAGATCAAGCCCCATGTTAGGCTCCATGCTAGGCATGGAGCCTACTTAGGATTCTCTCTCTCCTCCTTCTAAAAAAGAAAAAAAGTTTTCTCAAGTTCGCATAATTTTTACTGACCTGTCTTCCAGTTGACTGATCCCTTCTTATGCAATACTGAATCTCTTATGAAGTCTACCCAATAATCTGGGTTTTTTTCTTTCAAATCCTGTATGTTTCAGCCCTAGAAATTCCACTTTATTCTTTTTTATAGTTTAATTTCTTTGCTGATATTTACCTATTAACTCCTTCTGTCCATCTTTTTCCATATATTCTTTAATGTATTTATAATATGTTTTAAGTCCTTGTCTGCTAATTTCAATGTCTGGCTCATCTCTGCGTCTGCTTCTATTGACTTTTTTCTTGTTTCTTCACATATCTGATCATTTTTCTTAAATACTAAACACTATGGATGATATGTGCTAGATTTTGTGATTTTTCTCCAAAGAATGTTGAATTTTGTCCTGACACACAAGTAAATTACTGGTGGGTCATCTTGATCCTCTATAGGCTTAGTTTTAGATTTTATAAGAATGAGTTTATTTTTGCTTTTTCCCCTTAGCCCTAAGATGTAACCCTCATCCTAGGTTTACTCCTAAGACATGGCCCTCCTCAAGTTTTAAACAAAAGCCTAAAGTTTTTATAATTGTCTTTAACCTAACAGGACTTGAACTCAACTCTCTCCCAGAACCAAGGTCCTGCTGAAACCTCAGATTTCTAGCATCTGTTTTCTGCTGGTTTCTTTTGAGTCTCACTCTGTGCAGGCACACATAGAGGCAGCCACAGATTTGAGTGGAATTGTACAGAGATTTTGGGGGCTCTCCCTCTATTGCTCCTCCCTTCCAGACTGTTTTGCATTGATATCTAGCTGCTCTTGCAGTCCCTGGATCCGACTGTGGTCTATTCAGCCTGGTGAGATAGCCACTTTCTATTTGCACTCTTTTTTTCTAAGCAACTGACTACTGGAAGGTACCCTCAAGGAAAAACCTGGTTAAATGTGGTGCTTATCAAGTTTGTTTCCCTTACTTCAAGAGATATGTTCCCTCCAGATTCTGCTCAGACAGCAACATTTGGTTGTTCACCAGTTCCTTCAAGTAACTATTTTTTGGGGTTTTTTGTGTGTTTGTTTTGTTTTGTCCAGAGGCAAAATTATTATCAGCTAGAGTTTCAGAAACATATTCAAGTTCAGAAATCAGCTGAGTTAGGATTTAAACACAAATTTGGATGATAACAAATATCTCATATTCCACCCCAACAGTTTTTGGACCTGGAAGAGTTGAGATTTTTTAGGGAAGTGTAATTTTTTTAGGGAAATACTAATTTACTTCATTGATAAATTTTAGTCTTATTATAAGCATTGATTTCATATTTTAAATCAATCACCATGTTCCTTTGATCTGTGCTCGATTCCATACTCTGTGTCTACCAGAAGCACAATCTGAAGTACTTCTACACTGTTCAATGTATTATGGAACAAGCAACGACCCATTTTGAAAGGAATTTTATACACACATTCAACATGATTCTAAGTGGTTTAATTAAATCAATTCCATCTAAAGCTGCAAGTAATATCAATCTGTAAGTAGAGCAATAATACCAACATACAGTTGATTCTTGAAAAACACAGGAGTTAGGGGCACCAAACCCCTGCACAGCTGAAAATCCATGTATAACTTTTGACTCCCCCAAAATTTAGCTATTAATAGCCTACTGTTGACTGGAGGCAGTACCAATAACATAGTTGACTGACACATATTTTATATGTTATATGTATTATATTCTGTATTCTTAAAGTAGGCTAGACAAAAGAAATATTATTAAGGAAATCATAAGGAAGAAAAAACAAATTTACAGTATTATATTTATCGAAGCCACAAGTTTACATTGTCGTGTATAAAACGAATTGGGTCTGTTACCTGTACCTCTGAAACAAATAATACATTATATGTTTAAAAAAAAGAAGAAGAAGAAGAAGATAGCAGGAGGGGAAGAATGAAGGGGGAGAAATCAGAGGGGGAGACGAACTATGAGAGACTATGGACTCTGAAAAACAAACTGAGAGTTCTAGAGGGGAGGGGGGTGGCGGGATGGGTTAGCCTGGTGACAGGTATTAAAGAGGGCACATTCTGCATGGAGCACTGGGTGTTATACGCAAACAATGAATCATGGAACACTACATCCAAAACTAATGATGTAATGTATGGTGATTAACATAACATAATAAAAAAAAAGACGAATTGGGTCTGTTAGTACCTACATCAATACTATCTTATATGATACAAAACACTAGATATTATACATAGTATTAACACTAGACATCAAAAATGAAAAGATAATGTGAAAAAGAAATGCATATTTATTTAAAGGTGTAGCAATTCATGCAGTGATAACAAAGAGGCAGCAGTATGATTTCTTTATGGTAACCTAGTGTAATCGATATGATTGCTTCATGGTAGCCTAGCCTTCACACTAATCAGTGAATTATTATAAAACTTGTATGGCATACAATACTACAGTCATATTCATAATACAGGATTGGAAACATTGTTATCTTTAAAAAAAATCTACCTCTGATGATAGGCTGATATGCAGTTTCTCCAATTACGAGAGAGAGAGGCATACTGTATGGTAATGTAACCTTGGAAAGCACAGTTATAAAACAATAAGAAAGCTAACACATTAATTTTATATTAAATATCACTTACCTTAGGCCTATGTAAAGATAGGTTATCCATTTCCATACAAGTCTTTGACACAGTGTTCTACATGATGAATACTTAGGTTATGATGATGATAATGATGGTGACACAAAAGTATCTCATACAGTTCTTGCCTATGGTTATTAGATTTTCACACAAATTCACTCACAACAGATGAGTTTATTACCTATACAGCATGAGGATTATTTACTATTCATTAAGTGGAAGTGAACCATCATAAAGGTCTTCATCCTCATTGTCTTCACAATGAGTAGGCTGAGGAAAAGGAGGAAGAGGAGGCGGGGTTGGTCTTGCAGTTCCAGAGGTGGCAGAGATTGAGGAGGTAGAAGAGGTGGAAGGAAAGGCAGGCATACTTGGTGTAAATTTACAGAAATACATTGTAATACCATTTTGCTTCTTTTTTCTCTAGATATGTTTCTATGCAGCACCAAGCCTTCTCCCACCATTTGCTTTGATTTCAGTGCCCATATCATGAAAGGGTTCATGTCACAAGAAAAAAAAAAAAAGAAGTCAAAAACAGCATTGAATAATTGGAACCCTTCTGCCAGACTGTCTAATGTCAGTTTGTTTTCTGGCTCTGCTTCTTTTACATCTTCTTCCTTATCATCAAGGCACTGGTTCTGAAGCACGTGTCTCCATCAAGTCATCTTTTGTTAATTCCTCCAGTGTGATATCTATTAGCTCTTGAATTTCTCCAAGATCCATATCTTGAATTCCTTAACACCTCACCTTTTTTTGTCATATCCACAATCTCTTCCATGATATTCTTCATTGGCTCTGTTGTAAATCCTGTGACATGTGGACACAGTTTTCTCTAGCAGGAATTTACTGTTTCAGACTTGATAGCTTTCATAGCTTTTCCTATAACAACAATGGCATTTTCAATGACGTAATCTTCCCAGAATCTGATGATGTTCTATCAGGGTTCTCTTCCATGGCATTGGCAAAGCTTTACATAGACTGTCAATCTTAAAGGCCCTTATGACCCCTGATCTAGAGGCTGAATTAGAGATATTGTGTTTGGGTGCAAATAAACCACTTCAGTACCTTTGGTGTTGAACTCATAGGGTTCTGCATGGCCAGGAGCATTTCCAGTATCAAAAGAATTAAAAAAAAAAAAACTTTTTTAAATTTTTTTTAAGATTTTATTTATTTAACATAGAGAGAGAGCACAAGCAAGGGGAGCAGCAGAGGGAGAAGCAGGCTCCCCACTGAGCAGGGAGCCCGATGTGGGGCTCGATCCCAAGGTCCTGGGATCATGACCCAAGCCAAAGGCAGACACCCAACCAAATGAGTCACCCAGGTGCCCCTCAAAAGAACTTTAAAAGACAGTCCCTTATGGGCAAGTACTTCCTGACTTCAGGGACAAAGCATCAATGGGACCAATCCAGAAAAAGGATTCTCATTGTCCAGGCCTTATTGTTATACAACCAAAAGAATGGCAGCTGGTGTTTACCTTTCTCTTCAAGACTTGGAGGTTAGCAGCTTTATAGATAAGGACAGTCCTAATCATAAACCTGACTGTATTTCTACAAAATAGTAGAATCCCTGCCTGCCTTAAATCCTGGTGCTTTCTTCTTTTTCTAAGCAGTGTCCTTTGTGGCTTTTTCTTCCCCCAGGATAGGGCACTTTGTCTGCATTAAAAACCTGTTCAAGCAGATATTCCTTCTCCTCAATGATTTTTTTTACAGCATCTGGAACTTGTCTGCTGCCTCTTAGTCAGCAGAAACCGCTTCTCCTGTTATCTTGACATATTTTAAGCCAAATCTCTTTCTAAAATTACCAAACCATCCTTTGCTGGCTTTAAATTCTCCAGCTTTAGAACCTTCACCTTCCTTTTGCTTTAAGTTATTATATAATGACTTTGTTTTTTCTCGAATCATATTAGAATCTATACGTAGGCCTTTCTAATAGCAATCCTGCACCCATATAAAAGCTGCATTTTCAATATGACATAAAAAGGTATTTTGCAAAAAGTGCAAGGTTTTTGCACCCACTGGCACAGCTGCAGCGATGGCTTCATGAATTTCCTTTTCTTTTTTCACAACTGGCCTTACACTGTATTCATTCATCTTGAAATTGGTGGACAACCACAGCTGTAGACCTTAATCTATGGTACATATGAAGCAATTCAACTTTTTCTTGTAATGTTACTTTTCTCGGCTTCTTGGGAGCACTTCCAGCATCACTAGTAGAACTTTGTATAAGTCCCATGGTGTTATTCAAGGTTCATGGTATTATACTAAACATGATGAAAAATACGCAAGAACAGGGGCACCTGGGTGGCTCAACTGGTTAAGGGCCTGACTCTTGATTTCAGCTCAGGTCATGATCTCAGGGTCATGAGATCGAGCCCCGGGGAGGGCTCCATGCTGGGCATGAAGCCTGCTTGAGATTCTCTCTCCCTCTCCCTCTGCCCCCTCCCTTGCCCACTCACTCTCTCTCTCTCAAAAAAAAAAAAAAAAAAAAAAGCAAGAACCATAAGAGATCACTTTTAACTCGAATATGCAATTTTAAAAAGAGATGAACTATTCATACAGAGATGATTAGCATCACATGACATCTTAAGTGGATACTCCCAACACTTGAGCTTACCACACTAGCAACAGGAGGTTGCTACAAAATTATCACAATAGTACCATATTACTATAGTCAATTGTTTGCAGTTATGATTTAATACTGCATCTTTACATGTTTAAATTTCTCTCAACTGCAAATAGCACCATATATGGTCCGTGAGTATTTTCGTGTGCAAGTTTTGATACATTTTAACTTTTTAAAATAGACTTGTCTGTATTTTGTAGTAGTAAATGATAAAAACAGACTAGTATCTACATATATTTTATGCATTCATGACATACTTTTTCTTAATTTTATCAATATTTCTAGGCTGCGGGGGTTCATCTGTAGGTTTTTTCAAATCTTTGCAAATCTCAAAAAAACTTTCCAATGAACTTATTGAAAAAAAAATCCACATATATGTGGACCCAAGCAGCTCAAACCCATGTTGTTCAAGGGTCAACTGTACTCTCTACAAAGGATTTGTATCTGTTCTCAGCTAATGTGTCATTTAAAAGGGCCACTTAAATTCTTAATACCCAGGGATAGAAAATATTCTAAAACTATGAGGATACAGCATTTGAGAAAGATACACAAAGGTATAAAGCTTTTCATTATTATTATCAATTCAAGGCAGTGCGTGTTCTGGCCAAAAGTACTGGACCAAGAGGCAACAGCCTCCTCAGTGGTATCTCTGCTTCTTTTCTCACCATCCTAAACAGTCCATCTTCAAGATAGCAGCCGAAGTGATTGCTTTAAAAAATGAGTCATATTATGCCACTTTTTTGCCCAAAATCCTCTAAAGGCTTCCCATAGCATATAAAGTAAAGGTCAAAGTCCCCACAGTCACCACAAGGCCTTTCATGATTTAACTCCCTCTTAATCTCTGGTCTCAGCTACTACTACCCCAACACCCTTGTTTATTCCACTCCAGCATACAGGCCTCGTGGCAGGCACACTCCTGCCTCAGGGACTTTGCACTTGTACTCCTTCTGCCTAGAATGGATTTTCCACAGATCTCTGTATGGCAACCTCCTTTACTTCTTTTAGATCTTTGCTTAAATATTATCTCATTGATGGCTTCCTTGATCATCATTTTAAATTGCAAGCCCCCACCCCAATCCCAACCTGGCATTTCTTATTCTCCTCCTTTGCTTTATATGAATCAAGAGCACTTAACCACATTCTGACATTCTGTACAATATACTTTACGTATTTATCTTATTTTCTGTCCTAGCCTATAGCACATAAGTCCTTAAGGGGAGGTATTTTTTTCTATTTGTCTCCTGCTGCAATAAATAAACAACTTGATGAATAAGTGAATAAATGATCTGAGTGCTAGACCTAGTTCTACCATTAACTAGTAGCCTGACCCTGGGAAAGTCACTTAATCTCTCTAGGCCTCAATCTTCTCATCGCAGAGCTAAATACAAAGAACAAATGAAATAATACATACATACTTTATAAAAATTACTACCCAAATATATAATTTATTTGGTGGCGGTGGTAGTATTTTCACAGCCACTTCATGGCTAAGAAGAATAAAAATGTTCTACTTGGAAGAAAAAAACACAGGGACAAAATTGTCAGTCCAGTTACCAATGCATTAACAGCACCTGGGAAACTATTTGTCATTCAGCTAGTACACCTGCCCAACTGTTATGTGTCACTGAAGACCTATGTATTGGCACCAGGATTAAAGCACGTATGATTTGCTTGGGAATCCACCTCTTAACTTTTACTTGTGGGAATGCAAGGCCAATGCTGAATCCATGCCTACAGGATCTCCATCTCTGTGGTCATGCTAGTGCACATTTCTACAACAAAGCTGTTAAGGTGAGGCCTGGCCAAAGGACATACTTGCCAATCACGAGCTATTCAGCCAAAAGGAATGCTAGGAAACAGTTCCTATGCATGCCTGACAGCTCACTTGATCCACAGGTAGTTCTCACTCTAAGCTCCTAGTGTCATCCTATTGCTGAATTTTCCCAGGTAACCCTCCCCAAACCTTCCTCCTTATATTAGATCAACATAAACTCTACCACTCCTCTCCATGCAAATGTCACTGCCACCCGGACAAAAGTCATATGGCAAGGAAAAGGAAGCCTGGCGGAAGACAGTGACAAGAACTTCTCCCAAGTACGAAATGAATGCATGAGTGTTAGAACTGGCAACATGGATGCCAGGCTTCCACATGGACACATTCTCATCTTGAATTAAGGGACAATGTTATAGAAATTAAGAACTTGGGAAAGGACCATCACAGAGAAAGACATTTGAGATTCAAACGTCTACAATAGGGGCTGTTAGGGGAGTCCAGAGATATGGCTAAAAAAATAAAATTTATCTTCCCACAAAATAAACAGCAGTGATTCCTCCTAAGTTGGCTTGATTCTGGAAAGCCACATCTGAGAGTGTTTTCAATCATCTTAAATAAAGTAAGCATGTTTGTAAAATGTCTTTTTGAGTTTGTTCATGATAAGGTCTACCATGAACTATCATTAATTATCCATATTAGCATGAGTTTTGGAATCACAGCTGAGACTTGGAAGGATTTATGGTTATGGTGGAACTTAAACCAGAAAGACAATCATCTGGCAAGCACCACCATTGGTCCTAATGTAATTGGTCTTGATCAACTATAATCCTTTGTCTAAGTCCTGGGGCACCAATGACATAAGAGAAAGATGAAAGGTGTTCTACGTAATAGCTCCTGGTATATAAGGACACCTGGGATTTTGCTGACACTCTATACGTAAGAATTCAGGGAAAGTTCACAGGGGCTTTCATCGTTGTTCACACTATTTTGGCCAAAAGTCTGCAGAACTAAATGGCTGTTTCTCAGTGTGGATCAAACATGTTGCTTCAACTGAATCCCACTTCCTAGGGTTTCAGTGAAAACATCCCAGTTATTCCTGAAAAAACAGATCTGGCACTGTTTGATTTTGAATGCCTTAAAAAAAAAACAAAAAACCTGTATGTTGTACTAGACCTAAGAAATTTCATTCATAGGAATTATTCTACTTTTATTTACTTTATTTATACAGAGCATCATTCCAAAAGGAAAATTTGAGACAACTTAGCAAAAACAAAATACATAATAATAAAAATAAAATGAGATTATTAAAAAAAGAAAAGTGAGTCAGTAAATAGCTACCAAAATACTTGGCAGTGAAACTGCAGATAGTTTTACCTGCTCTGTCTATGAAAACTGGAAGGCACAGAGTATGGAAAATGCACTCTGATAAATATGTCTCCTGCTACCCTCAGATGCATTCACAATATAAGCCAAAGCATGAAAAAAGGGCTCCAGGTGAGACAGCGCAGCTGTTAGTCTTCACAGTGGGCAGCATTCCTGGGGAGGCGCTGTCATTTCTTGGCTGCTTACCCATTCTCATCGTCCCAATATTTTGACAGCATTCCACATCTGGAAGCAAGATGACCCCCAAGTCCCGAGGCCCTCTCTGGAGTTGGCTTTTTCATCCTGGGTTGCTGAGGTTCAGAACTGAGACCCACATGGCAGTGCATCCCCTGGTCACAAGACCTGGGTTGAGAACACCAGAGAATATGGCAGATCCCCAGACTCAGCTTTGCCAGAGACATACCTTCTGCCACCTGACTATGGGCCTGCATCTTTGTTTTACCCAAATCTGTTGAGGCAATCTATCATGATTATATTTTCAAGTGTTTAACCAAATGGTAATAAATTTCAATAATTTGGTTAAATGCCCAAGTGAAAATTGTCATTTAGTCAAATTAAAGAGGTTACCATCACTTGTTAAATCATTTTTGACTTAAGCAACTATATCTATCTATGCTTCTAACTCATGAATATACATTAAACCCATGATCAGATCCATAGAGCAAAATGGTAGATAAGGGGGGAAAAAATGATGCTTCTTTCTTAATCAAACTGGATGTCAAGGTAACCAACTAGTTAATAAAAGGGAAGTTTCTTTTTATAGAAATATTCTAGTTCATAAATAAAAGGAAATGCTAGAATTAAAAGAGCGCCATCCTGCAGCCTCTAACAGAACAATGGATCTTGGCAATGATCACTAATGGCTGGTAACTTAATGATCCAGTTATTAAATGCCTCCTGAATGGCTTACGGACCCCACCTACAGATTCTGATCAGGACTCTAGCTCCCAGTTTTTGAAAGTATAGAGGAATGGCGAACATGATCATTCAATCTAGACTGAAGGAAACAATGCAGAATAAATTATCTAATTTCTTGAATAAATAAATTACAAAGAAAAAAAGAGGGATGAACTTACAGATTAAAGAGACTAAATATTTATACCAACCAATTACAATGTATGGACTCTCTTTGGATCTTGACTCAAACATATGGACTCTTGGGATAGTTGATGATATTTAAAAAAAAACTATTTTTTCGTGTGATAATGGCATTATGGTATGTTTTCTAGAAAACTGCTTATTTATTTATTTAGAGCGAGCACCCAAGCAGGGGGTGGGGGGGGCAAAGAGAGAGGGAGAGAGAGAATCTTAAGCAGGCTCCACACCCAGCGCAGCGCCCAACTTGGAGCCCGATCTCACAACCCTGAGATCATGAACTGAGCCAAAATCAAGAGTCGGAACTTAACTGACTGAACCACCCAGGTACCCCTAGAAAATTGCTCTTTTAGAGATACATACCAAAATATTCATGGAGGAAATCAGATGATATGTGGGATTTGCTTTAAAATAACCCAAGATGGAGGAGTGAGCACGAGTGGGAATATACATGAAACACAATCAGCCCTAACTGATAACTGTTTAAGCTGAGTGAGGGAGGCTTCATTACATCGGTTTATTTTTAACATATTTGAAATTTTTCACAATACAGAACTAAAAAGTAAATATTTTTTAAAATCCACTGAAAGAAATAATATTGACAGGCCACTGATTGTTTTAGATGCAATACAAGTAATTTATGGATTAAGCCAGAGCCCACCAGAAAAGCATCTGTGGCACCCATGGGCGTGTGTGGACCAAATATTACCTGGTGGATGTCAGGAGCCCAAAGAGAAGAGCAGTATAACCAACCGCTCACGAATTGCCTCATGGTGCTCATGCTAAAGGGTTATCCGTAGTACTGCTAACTGTCTTACATTACAGTATCCTCCTTATACATATCCTTGAAAGAAATTTCTTTCTGGTTCTAGAATCAGGAGATTTTAAGATTCCCTCAAGCATGTAGATTTTTAGTATCACACCCATTAGGGTGCCTATTAACAAACGACACATGCTGGCAGGGATGTGAAGAAACTGGAATCCTTGTGCTTTGCCAATGGGAATGTAAAAGGATTCAGCCATTGTAGAAAACGGGATGGCAGTTCCTCAAAAAATGAAACATTGGATTACCATACAATCCAGCAATTCCACTTGTAGGTATATTCTTTAAGGAATTGAAAGTAGGGTCTCGAAGAGATATTTACACTCCCATGCTCATAGCAGTATTATTCACAGTAGCCAAAAGGTGGAACTAACCCAACTGTCCTTCAATAGATGAATGGATAAACAAAATGTGGCATATATATTTGGTGGAATATTACTTGGACTTAAAAAAGGAAGGAAATTCCAACACACATCACAACATGGATGAATCTTGAAGACATTATGCCAAGTGCTAGTCACAAAAGGATAAATATTGAATGATTCCACTTAACTGGAGCTATCTAGAGTAGTGAAACTCAGAGAGATGGAAAGTAGAACAGGAATTGCTGGGGGCTGGCTGGAGGCAGAATGGAGAATTATTATCTAAGTGATACAGAATTTCAGTTGGAAAAGATGAAAAAGTCCAGGAGATGGATGGTGGTGATGGTTGCACAACAGTGAGACTATTCTTAATGCCATTAAACCATACACTTAAAAATGGTTAAAATGGCAAATTTTTATTATGTATATTCTATCACAAGTTTTAAAAACTGAAACCAACCATACAACTAACTGACCTTCACAATGCTACTAGAAAATATAAAGCCAAATTTGTGGCCAACTTTTATAAATTATATTATGACATGCACTATTTGTATACTTCATTTCTCATATTTTTCTTTGGTCTAATATTTACCTAATTCTAATGTATGCTATTTTGCCATGTCTTGTATCCATTTTAATTTTCCTTTATTTTATTTTATAACAAGGCTCAAGGTAAATGGTTGGGAGGAGTAAGAGCAAGAGAGATTATTCCGCTTTATATTATCTGCAACATGGGGTTCAGTATTTTTCTTAAAAATGTTAGTTGAGTTAAATCCAATAATTACCTCTAGTTTTCGTCATTCTCCGTATCTACACTTCTCTTCTAAAGAAGCTAATTCACAGAGAGGCAGTAGATATATAATTGTTTCTCTTGCACATCCTATTTAGCATTTTTTCTCTGTAGAGATTTAAGAAATTACCGCCATATTTGTAAAATAAAATTATATAAATCTTCATTTTCAAAACTTTTTAAAAAGTTGGTCAATTGCACGGTCACTGTATACTAGTGATAACAGTGAAATAATTAGCCACAACTGATCGACTCAATAGTTGAGGCCAAAAGAGAAATCATGGCACTTTTTGAGAGTTCTGTATTGATTCAGAAGGACGCAACCAGTCTCATTTAGACGCATGATGAGAATGGCCTAATAGAAAGTTTAACAAGAGCTGGTCGGTACTGGGCCAACATTAGATTAGTTCTCCACTAATGCAATCGGTTATCCTTCAAAATCCCTGAGTCACAGGACTCATCAGGTATTATGCAGGAGAGATTATAGATCAAATGGAACTAACTAATGTTGCAGTCAATCGCCTGGGGCCTGGATCCACAGAGTGCTCTGACTGAGGAGACCAGGTGGCCTCCCGGGGAGCACCTCACCAGCTGTGGGAGGTGGGGGGAGGACTTATTTTCTGGTTCTTACATGCATTCCAAATGGTTGAGGTTGGTGGACACATGATCATCAAACATTACTGGATTCGGATTTACTCTTTTCTACAATCAGTTCAGTTCCATTCTCTAAGCATAGAAATCCCCACCCACACTCCAGCTTCCCTCTTCTAAATATATCCCCCCCTTCACCCTCCCCACCCCAGGATACCCTCTCAGACTCCACACCTGTGCTCTTCTGGACCAGATCCGGTGGACTGCACCATTCTAAGCAATGCCATACAATCCAAATGGGATTTTCAGCTAGGTCTCTTCACCCTTCCCTATATTATATGACCTCTCCATGCTCAAAAAGAAAATATAAATTGAGATCATCACGCACATGAAAAAGACATATAAAATAAAATATATCTTAAAACATGTCCCTAAATGCCCAATTATTGTCCCTCAAAGGTGCTTCAGATTATGTGGGAGGAAGGCCTATTTTTGTTTCCCCAAGTGCCTCATCACTTAAGAAGTTTGCACCAGTTAGCGGCCTGCTGTTCTAACAGTCTTGTGAATTTAGATTGTTTAGTTAATTATAAACACATTTCAAAGTCATTCTTTCTGGCCTTTTTCCTAGAATGAGTGACTGCCACTCCACAGCTCACAGAATGGTCTTCAATGGTTTTCAGTCAAGGTTCAGGGAGAAATATGCCACACCGGGATTTGATTATTTACCAACATAATGTTGGATTCGAGCCAATGAGACACCAATATATTTTCCTTTGAAGTCTGACATATTGCCTGCTGCTTTCAATGCTGTTTTCTTGGCTAGCAGACAAAATAACTGTGGCTGTTTCAAAATTCACCTCCAATTGAAGTCAGGGGGGAAAATGTCTTACGATCGGTTCATCTTACAGACACCAATCTCATTCTCCTTTGGGGTGCTGAAGGTGAGGCCCCTGGACTGGGGTGCATCTGTGGGCCTGTGCCAGCCACGGGCCCCTGCTCCAGAATCAGCTGTTCCACACACCTATTTGAGAAACAGTCTGGTGAATTCTTGGCACCCGGCTAGAAACAGAGATTTGTAACAAGGTCATCGGCACATTTCCGTGATATCTTGGATTGTCTTTTGCTCCCTCTCATTTGAGAAGCCTTAAGAGAACCTGACAAAGAAAACATGTTTTGCAAGAGTTTGAGATCACAGAGCCATTGCTGTCAAGCTATTGGGAGCCTAAAAACCCACCCTAAGAATTCATGGAGACCCTTCTGCTGTTGTCACTGGTATCAATTCCTGTACATTAAGATTCTTCGCTGCAGAACCTTACCTTGCAGCAAACAGCTTTGGTGTGGGTTTCTAAATGATAGGATCAAAGGGTTTCTTGTTAGAAGTAATTTTTTCAAAAAGGTTTAACATTCTTAAATAAAACAAATGTTCATTAACTAAGAAGAAAGGCTCTTAAAGGCTATTTAGTCCATTTCTCAATTGGTTAGGAATGACTACTCTATCATTTAAATACCTCTAGTGATGGAATGCTCATTCACCCTGTAACACTGGACACTAGTAGTACAATATTAAAATTGCAAGGGCATAATCAGATCAATTATCCATCTCTTCTTACTAAAGAGCTATGAGCCAGGTTTTATAAATTTCAATTAACTTTTAATTTCAAGTCATTCAGAAAGAATATAACAATATTTATTGAGGAAAATCTTGGAAGTTAGTAGAGCTACTGGTGTTGATACTATATTGTATATAATGTAAGTCTAGTCTACCACATTGTAATTTTTTTCATTTGTGTACTTCATTTAATATATCTATGTTCATTATTTTTTTAAAGATTTTATTTATTTATTTGACAGAGATAGAGAGAAGGAGAGCATAAGCAGGGGGAGCGGCAGGCACAGGGAGAGGGAGAAGCAGGTTCCCCGCTGAGGAAGGAGCCTGACATGGGGCTCAATCCCAGAACCCTGGGATCATGACCAAAGCTGAAGGCAGCCGCTTAACTGACTGAGCCACTCAGGCACCCCTATGTTCATTATTTTTTAATTTCAACTTTACTCAATGTGTATTTATTACTCTTGGCACAATAGTTTATAATATACACTCTTATTATAGGGTAACATTATATCCCAGTTGCCTGAAATCCTTCCAGTTTGTACCTCATTGTTTTAACATAATTTTTAACAGCACCCTTTCACTCTCAAAAGCATCCTACTTTGGATGATAAATTTTATGGTAAAGTACTGTATTTTAAAGTTTTTAAAAACTGTATTTCATTTTTTTATTTTTAAGATTTTATTTATTTATTTGTCAGAGAGAGAGCACAAGCAGGGAGAGTGGCAGGCAGAGGGAGAAGCAGGCTCCCCACTGAGCAAGGAGCCCAATGCAGGACTCGATCCCAGGATCCTGGGATCATGACCTGAGCTGAGGGCAGATGCTTAACCAACCGAGCCACCCAGGCATCCCAAAAACTGTATTTCATTTATTTAAAAAAAAGTACTAAAAATCTTCCCAAATTCACAAATCTTCCCAACACCCAACTTCTCTATATTTTCCTCAATTAATAACTTTTTATTTTATTCTGAAATGAGAAATCTTCTTGACTATGGAGTATTTTTAATAAGATGAAAAAAGTTGTTCTGGGTTTAAAAACCACCACCACAGGGCGCCTGGATGGCTCAATCGTTAAGCATCTGTCTTCGGCTCAGGTCATGATCCCAGGGTCCTGAGATCGAGCCCCGCATCAGGGCTCCGTGCTCAGAGGGAAGCCTGCATCTCCCTCTCCCATTCCCCCCGCTTGTGTTCCCTCTCTCGCTGTCTCTCTCTCTGTGTCAAATAAATAAATAAAATCTTTAAAAAAAAAAAAAAAACCACCACGGAGAGGCTGGAGCCTGTACTCTCTGTGTGGATGGGGTGGCTCACTGCCAATGGAATGTCATTTTCATTAAGTTACTGAGAGCTGGAGAGAACCTTTCTAAGTCAGGCACAGCAGGCTGGCAAATGTAATGTGGATGTCCTCATGCCTGAGAAAGCATTCCCACCACTTGACCAGATTTCTTTCATCTTTGGGTGCCTCAGTTTCTCTGTCTCTACAGAGCACAATAATGCCCACTTCACAGGGCTGTTGTGGGATTAAAGGGATGATAGCCATAGGGCACTCTCAGCCACCAGGAACAAAGACATTAAGTAATTGCAAAATGTTTGGTTCTGCTTCTCCAGCTTGTGGAAAAAGGGCTCCCACTGACTTGAAAGAGAGCATCATATACAGACGAGGAGAAGCCCACTGGGCGAGCAGAGCCTATTACCTTCATTATCATTGTCCTAAAGTGCAGAGGAGAGAAAGAGCAACAAAGAAGCTTAGGAACTGTGGCCACACAAAAACAAGCCAAGGACTAACAAATGGGCCACGAAAGAAAATCTGAAAAAATGAACATCTTAGCTTAAAAATAATCTGTGAAGATTATATACCAGAAATGAAGGAACCACCTATCTATTCTTTGGTTACTTGATAGAATGACGCACTCATGCGTTTTTGACAGTGAGGAGTGTGCACTGTCCTCACACTCCACCTTCTTACGTTATCCACTCTAAATGCCTAATGGCAGTTCAACGACCACTTTAGAAGTGGATTAAATTTAAAAGTTCCTATGTAGACAGCATTCTGCAAAGTACATTCAAATGACTAACCAATAGATAATAAAATTGAAACTGGTAATACTATTTGGTCATAAGACATTAAGACTTAGAAGGCTGAAGAATGAGTTGGGACGAGTAGAACATGCCATTGGTACTTTGGCGAACTCAGAGTCAAGCAGGTGTAAGACATTCTCCTGTACATTAATTTATGCTACTAACATCAAATGGGTAAAAACGATAAATAGTAGGAGATGTCATTGCAATAGTATTTTCCCAGCAAAAGCTGTATCTCAAGAGTCCTTCAGAGCACTCTGGAAATACACAGAAATTCACAAATCAGTTTGCTAAATTGACTTGGCTGGAAAGCATGCTTTTGTGCATGGATCCAGCTGAAAGGCATTTCTGCATCTACCAGACTTGCCCCATGGCTCCTTCAACCAGGGCTAAGAGTCAGGGTACATCATAAAAAGACCGTGGGCTTCAGGGTCAGTTAGACCTGGACTCAAATTCTCCCTCCACCATATCACTGGCTGAATGGCTTCAGGTAAGTCACAGGAGCTCTCTGAGAAGAGGATTACATGCTCCTACCAGCCTCTCAAGGGGCCAGGAGGATTAGATGTCCAACATACGTCAAAGAGCCCAGTGCTATATGCTTGGTTTAACGTTTTCAGTAGAGCTATAAACAACCTGGAATGAGAGAAGGCCACCCCCAAAACCATCTGCTGCCTCTCTCCACTGCAGGCCAGGAGGACAATATAAAATGAGACCAGTTTTTAAAACATTAATATAAAATGCTTGCACATACTTAACCCAAATAGGGGCCTTAATTTAAGCGTGTGTAAGAGCCAAACTGCAGTTCTCATAATGTAAAAATTCTTAGAATGTCCAAAAATACTCTATTTTTACAATCAGTGTAACTCTGCACTTGTAGAAATTGTACACAATCCTCCTCTTTTAAAAGCCACACACCTTGGCCATTCACAGTGGGTTTCTGGGGGACCGCCTGACGCCAGATAAGTGTTAGGTCTTGAATATATGAGATGCCGACGCAAAGGGAACAGGTCTCAGAGCACTCTGTCAGCCCTCTGGTTCTACAGGTGACAAACCAAAGCTTGGAGAGAGGAACGTGCTAGTCCAAAGCCAAACAATGAAGGCCATGGGTTAGGATTTTTAGGAAAGCCACTATAAACCAAAACCGTGACAAATAATAACAATAATCTCATCACAGAGTTTTATTCACTGATACTTCCAATTCTCTGGCATCATTGCCTGCCTGGTGCTCAGTCTGTCCTTTGGGAAGGAAGCCTTCCTCCAATAGCACAACAGAGAGAAACCTGCTGAGATGGGGCAGTCTCATTTTATATTTCCCAACATGACAGGGAACTGAGTTTCTAACATGTCTGGGGATGAAAAATCTGAAAGACCAAAAAAAAAAAAAAATCATCAACGTAACCCTTTGAGGACCGATGTGACTTCTGCTGTCCCCTATGAACAGTCTTAAACCCACAACGCCAGTAAAACGGCATCATTGAACATTAAGTCCTCAGAGGAGAGTTAACAAATCAAATACTTTGCACACATTTTTAGAGTGTCCATTATGCTTTTTGCTACAAAAATTAAATTCTCCATTTACATTTCTGAGCATAATAATTTCTAACCACTGATCACTGTATTTTAAAAGGTGATAGCCCATACAGAGCAAGATTTACAAACACCCAGGCAGAATTAGCTCCCTGTTTCATAACTCTGCAACTGTTAATCATCATTGATTACTAATTCTGGTTCCATCTCTGTGAATAAATTAATGCTTTCTCCTGAATAGGCTAATTTAGAGATGGGTCATCCTGAGGCTAATTTCCATCTCAAAGACACCTCCATGCTTAAAGCAGTTTTACACCAAAAGCCCT
This sequence comes from Zalophus californianus, assembly GCF_009762305.2. Classification (NCBI taxonomy): domain Eukaryota; kingdom Metazoa; phylum Chordata; class Mammalia; order Carnivora; family Otariidae; genus Zalophus; species Zalophus californianus. Next base: position 151,473,468 of record NC_045596.1, read on the forward strand.
TGTAGGGGACCATCAAGATCAGGGTAGAAAGGAAGCTAGAGGATGGCATAAAGTCAGGGGGATTTCAGGGTTTTAGAATGGGACAGATAATAAAACCCTTCTAAAGGCTGAGGGGAAGGATCCAGAAGATACGAGAAAATGAAAATCCAGAGGAGAGAGGCAATAATCCCTGAGAAATTGATAAAGGATGGGCTCTGGGGCCCCCAGGGCATTGCTAGAGGGAAGGGGGGAGAGGGGAGCTAAAAGGAAGAGGAAGTGAGGAAGAAGAGGGAAAGAGGAGGGGAAGGGAGAGAGAAGGAGAAGAAGGCAGGCAAAGAAAGTGCCAGGTGTAGAGACATTTTGAAGGAAGTTTAGGGGACATTAAATATGGAAGTCAGGAGCCATGAATTAAAAAGGACCTTGTCACCAAAAGGTTTGGAATCTAACAGAGAAGTTCTGCTCAACCACATAATTGTATAATGTAAATATATACTCAGAGATTAAATTTTATTCTGTTTAAGACATTTTAACTGATTTTTTTCTAAGGAATATGCTGAATTCATAATGGAAGACAAAGAGATTATTCAATTAGATTGATTTTTGTGGAATAACAACTCAAAACTTCTTGAACCCCAGCCTTTGACAAAATTACATATCAGTGTTGGGGGGATCCCTTCTAGGGAAGAAAAACTCAAACTGTAAATTATCAGGTTAATTCACAGTGTGGACGAAAGAAATAGCAAATACACAGTTTGATATTTGGTTTGCAAAGTGAGAAAAGAAAGCATATTAAATTCTATAGAATAAGCTTTTCTGATCCCAGAAATACTAAGAACTCGATAGGTTTTTTTTGGCTCCGATGACTTGTAAATATCTAGAAGAGCCCAGATTTTGAAGCCCTGAGGACACTTGCTAAAACTCAGAAATTTGGCACTAGTCTTTGCACACAATTTGGGTTTTCTTTCAGAGTTGATATCTTACCAAATACAGCCATCTGTGTTCCCTCTGGGAAAGGTTCAACTGTTCTATTGCCACTGACATGATGTTTGGCTAGAAAAAAAAAAAAAAGGGAGAGAAGGAAAGAAAGAAATACAAGTTAAGTGTAAAGTTCCACACACATACTAACACATGTCATTAAATGTGTCAAAGAGTCTATTTCTCATTTTTAGCTAAAAATGGCACCAAAGCTTACCCTTTTAAGAGAGTTTCATTTATTTTGTTTTTAATCTCAGTTACTGAAGAGCCTCGAGATGGTCTAGTTCAAGTGCATGGTTTTACTAATGAGGGTGCCAAGGCTTGAGCTTGTGCAGAGCCGTATGGCTGGTGGTGGCAGAGCCAGCCCAGCCCCAAAGCTCCTGACTCCTGGCCAGAGGAGCCCCACAGCACCAGGCCAGCCCCTGAAGAAGAAGGGAAACTTGGGGTTCCAGGGTGAACTGGGGAGGCTTCCTCTGAAGACTCCTGATGATCAGAATATTGACCCAATCAATGAAGTGAGCCACGAGGACAGCAGGGTAACACTGGGGCCAATTTTTCAAAAAACAGAATAGCAGAACACATCATTTCACTACAATTCAAGTACTGTTTCCAGGAACCACAAACACTTGCCTTCTTAAAGACCAGATGGATATTCCAGGGTTTCTTCCTACTCTTCATCCACCCTGGTTCCTTCCGCCAACACCCTTCCCACCCTGGACATACTAAGGACTTGGAAATAAAAGGTGACCAGATTATGGTTTTCCAGCATTTACTTGTTCTCATAACCCCTCAAACTGTAGTCAGATAGAGCATAGCTGAGTATGATCCATCTAGGAGTACTTGAATAATATCCTTAGCAATTCTTGAATATGGGCATTTATGTTGAAAATACATAAGCATGGCTAAAAAGCCTTGACGCTGCATCATACAGCACATATATTTTGATTTCCTGGGTCCTGTTTGATTTATGGAGCACTGGCAAAGGGCTCAGCACGACAGTCAGGCTGTCTGGGGGCTGGTGAGAGGATGACACAGTTCCTGCCCTCGTGATAAGTACAATTACCTTCAAGAGGTAAAAATGTCAAACTTTACCAGAAAGCTTACAATTATGTGCCAAGTCCTGGAATGGGGACGAAAGGTACTGTCAAGAGTTCGCAAAAGGGGAATAGCAAGCTGGGAAGTGAGAGCCTGGAGGAAGTGCTATCAGCACAGAATCTTGAAGGAGAGGCAGGGTTAGGAAAGGCAGAGAGTGAGGTAGCAACTTGAATGAGAGCCATGAGTCTGGATGTGACCGAGGCATCATCCGGGGCCAGAATCAAGTCTAGTCTGGGCATAGCAGAGGTGATACGTTGAGAAGCAGTGGCCATGAAGGACAGATTGGTAGGCAAGGACCAGGTCGTGGAAAGTCTTAAGAACCCCATCCAAACCCATAGTAATCCCAGGCAGCCTCTCCAGCACACTGCAAGTCTTTTAGAACCTGAAGGCTTATGAGGCTCAGTCAAGTTTAGACACCCTCTTCAGGATACCATCAATTCAGAGGCTCTCACTGGTTCTTCAGTGATGCTGGCACTAGCCTAGGAACAGAAAACCTTGAGGAAGGGAAGAGAACAGCCCAGATCCCAGGTAGCCATGGGACCTTGTCAAGCACTCGTTAATATGGTTAGAACCATTGGTTGCTGAATCCAAAGAAACACGATAAGGCTTGACGTGGAGGTCACAGTTCTGTTCTACAGTCAGCACCCCACAGCCCCTGCCTGTGGTTCTAAAAATGTTTGTCTTTACACATATCAAGAGTTGTAAATCCATTCAATCTTTGACCCACTAATCCCACTCGTAAGAATTCAAACTAAGGAATAATGTAAGGGGGAAAGAAAGGTGATACATATAACAATATTTATTACTTATAATAATGAAATTTTAAAACCAATTGAATATCCAAAAGTATTAATGTTGCTTAGAAAACTATAATTCATGATTTATCAAAAGCATGTACTATAATGCAACATTTTAAATAGAGCATTTGAAAGACATATAAAAATGTGAAAAAATATTTGGGATAATGGTAAGTGAAACAATCCTATTACAACACTGGATGTAGATTATAATGACAACTAATTAAAATACGAATGCTGGGCGCCTGGGTGGCTCAGTTGGTTGGGCGAATGCCTTCAGCTCCAGTCATGATCCTGGAGTCCCGGGATCGAGTCCCACGTCGGGCTCCCTGCTCAGCAGGGAGTCTGCTTCTCCCTCTGACCCTCTTCCCTCTCGTGCTCTCTATCTCTCATTCTCTCTCTCTCAAATAAATAAATAAAATCTTTAAGAAAAATAAAAAAATAAAAAAAAAAAAAACGAATGCTTATAGGAAAAGAGAAATGTTTCTCTGGAAGAGAAACATACAAAAATGAAAACAACTAGGGAGATTATGCAAGATATTTACCTTTATTAATTTCCTTTGGCATTGTTAGATTCTTATTTTCTAAATGAAAATATGTTTGTTCAGATTTTTAAGAATCAACAAAATTATGGATTAAGAAATTTTTTCCCAAGTACTTGATTTCCCAGGACAATCCATCAAGGCTTATTTATAGCCCAGCCGAAACACTACACATTTACCATGAAAAGTGTAGCCTATTTCACACCTCCTCTCAGACAGTTCAAAAGATGACCTTCCACTCCAAACATGGCCCTCTACCAGCATCCCCACCTCTGGGAACAGGACTGTTGTCCTATCCTTTCTAGGCATCCTTGCCCGTTCTTGAGCCCTCACAACCCACACCTAATCTATCACCAAATCGAGCTAGTTTTACCTTCCAGACATCCAAATCCCTCTACTTCTTCCCTTCACCATCAAATCATTGTGGCCCCTACTGTGGCTTCTTTGCCTGGACTCCTATAAATGCCTCTAGGTCATCTATGTCCCCTCTCCAATTCACTCTTCCCAGTGCAGTCACAATTACCTTTCAAAAAGAAAGACAAACTCGGGCACCTGGGTGGCTCAGTCGGTTGGGCGACTGCCTTTGGCTCAGGTCATGATCCTGGACTCCCGGGATCGAGTCCCGCATCGGGCTCCCTGCTCGTCAGGGAGTCTGCTTCTCCCTCTGACCCTCCCCCCTCTCATGCTCTCTCTATCTCATTCTCTCTCTCAAATAAATAAATAAAATCTTAAAAAAAAAAAAGAAAGACAAACTCATTGTATGACACAAACTCCCCAATTTCCTCCCCCGCCTTCTATGGCTTCCCACTGCTCTTAGGCTAAAGTAAAAACTCTAATGTGGCTTTCAAGGACCCATGTGGTCTGACCACCTCAGTCCCTCATTCCCTCTACTACCATTGCTTTCTTGGAACCAATGACCTTCTACAGTGCTCACCAGAGCTTCACCTTACACTTAGTTATTACCTGGACAAGCAGACTATAAGCACAGGGAGAGCAGGGCTCATTGCTCTTTTGGGTCACCATTTTGATAATTCTAGCCCAAAGAGGGATAATGCATAGGTGTTCAATAAATAGCTGTTAAATTAATGACGGAAGACATAAACAGTAGTAAAAAGTCTCTCTTCAGCCATTATGAAAGATATATTATTTGATACACTAAAGACATCTCTCTCTTTATACGTACATATGTCCCTGACGCAAAAATGATCACTGAAAATGGCCACTCAAAAGTAGTTTCCCCAGCCAGGTGGCCCAGAGACCAAGGAACTCCTCTCTGTTCCTCTCCGTAAAAGCCTGCCCCTCTTCCCATCCAATTCACCTCTCATCTGAGAAGGTGGCAATGCCAGAGGGGCAGGAAAGACTAGAAATGCTACCTGAACTGGAGAGGAAGGAGGAAGTTCATATGCACTCTCTCCTCAATGTTAAGGTTCCCCTGGACCCTGTCTTATCTTTTATTCTAGAGCCCGAGGCCCAAGGATAACAGGGTCTATAAACCTGATTTTGCATTTTCTTCTGAACTGCAGCTGAGTCAGCTCCTGGACAGCAAAGACAGAGCATTAGCCAAAAAGAGATAGTACAGTGTCGACCGCTAAGGACATGGGCCGTAGAGCAAGACTGCCTTGACTTTGAACCTCAGCTCTCCCACCTCCTAGCTGTAGGAATGTGGCTTAGTCATTTAACTTCTTTATGCCTCAGTTTCTTCATTTGTACAAGTTTCCTCATTTGTACCTACCTTGTGGGCTGCTTTAAGAATTAAATTAGTTAATATATGTAAAGCACTTAGAACAGTACCTGGGACATAGCAAATACCTCTTAACTACTAGACTAGAGTCATCCTCTATGTGTGAACTTTATTTTTCACAACAAGATCTGAATCAGGAATGACAAGTACATGACACATGATATACCTCTCCTCCACTTCCATGCTCATGGCAGACACCACTAATCAACCACAGCATACTTTCTCGGTTCCCTAATGAGACCACAAAATCTTTTCCCAACCTAGCATCCTACAGAGTCTCTTATTATTTAGATATACATGCATATGTGGCAAAACTGTTTTGTCATTCCTGGTCTAAGTGAATAAAACAGAAAGATGGACAAGAAAAGAAGCCATTTTCCTTCTCGTTTCTACATGATAAATTGCAATTAAAAAAAAAAAAGATCCTTTGAAAACCCCCAAAACTCTACATATAGCTTTAGGGATAAAACAGGGGGAAATCTAAGTGCTCCTTTCCATTTCATGATGCAAGAATGGTGAGTTCTTAAAGACCAAGCAATGGCAGTTCTACTCCTAGAAACCAAGGCTTAGCTTCCAAGGGCACTTTCCTATTGAAACTCTGCTGAGGCAAGTATTTGGGAGCCAAAGAACCAGAGATCCTTTAAACACATTAGGTAGGTCATTAAGATTTGGGGGGGCAGGGGTGGGCTCATTTGGGAACCTAATGAGCATTTATAAATTTTTTTTTCAAAATTGGTGGCACATGTCACCCCAGAAACAATCAAACTGACTAAACACAAAAGTCGTTCATTGATTGGATACTAACTATTGATTACCAGCAGAGCATGTAAATGGAGACGGGAGAGGGTCACTGACAGGGACAGCTGTTGCTCAGACACAGCAGGGTGGATGCCTCCAATCTGGCTGGACGGGGAGCTATCCCTGCCCCCACTCCTCAGGGGCACATTCCAAAGCCACATGCTCCAGGAGGACAACCTCTGCTGATGGCCATGATGTGTCCTCAGTCAAGGGTATATGAGGACAAGGAATAGATTTTCATTTATCTTGAAAGCCCAGTGCTTGTGGAGCAGCGAGGTTAATTAGTGCAAGATTGGGTCAAAGTCAACTATCAGAGAGATGCTGAAGGTGATTTGGGGGACATGTTTAAAAGCTTTAGAAGATGATAAGGACACTGTTTTTTTTTTTCTTTTGTATTGTGAATATCTAATGCACTTCAAACTTTATGACTGTTTTCTTCCTTGAAAATAATGCAATGAAACTGTTCAATAACATACCTGCAACAATACAAATTCAGACATAAACCAACCAGTGATTAGCTCTATGTCCTGTGTTCAAACAGAGAGAGAGCTAAAACTCATATCTTCTGGGTGAGGTCAGAGAGGTGGGATGAGACAGGTAAATGGCAGGGAAATGAGGGACTGGAGGGTGGGCCTGCAAACTCTCACTATTCTCCTGTAGGGCCAATCTCCTTCAGTCTAGGTGACTATGCCAACACTACTGAATTCGAGACTCCAAGAACTGTGCTGTTGCTAACCTGGGAGTCTTGCTCAGCTACTAGACCCAGAACCATCCCAGGACTGGAACAGCCTTGTGTCAGACTAAAGCCTCAGAGCTACGGGTCAGTTAACAGTGCAAGCTCCTCCCAGTCACGCTTTTAACCCTGCAAAAACCCAACCCATACTTCTCAAGTGTTATTATCAATTATTCATGCTGCTACAAACCTTACTGGTGGTGATTAGCTTCAGTCTGGGGCTGGGGTAAAAGTACCTTTATTTCATTCATATGGTAATAAAATCTGTCAAAAATCTGTCAAGCCCCAAAACAAAATATGGTCTCACATTCCCTCTCACTGTCTGTTTCTTTGTGGCTTTCTCCAGGCCGCAAATTCCTGGGGTCTCAATG